>NC_042997.1:14779593-14989593 GCF_006345805.1 Octopus sinensis | reverse complement strand
CTTTGGTCGAAACATATCTAAGTTTATATATATGTATATATATATGTATGTGTGTGTATATATATATAAATACGTATGTATATCTATGTTTGTAAATATACATATATGTGTATCATTGTCAGCATCATGTACAAAGCACTATTCAAGCATGATGGTTGCCAGTGCTACCCAACTGGCTCTGTGCCGGTGGCATGTAAAAAACAGCATTCGAGTATAGTTGCTGCTAGTGCCACTCGATTGGCGCTTGTGCCAGTAGCACGTTAAAAGCACCATTTGAGCGCGGTCGATGCCAGTAACGTCAAAATGGTCCCTGTGCCTGTGACACGGAAAAAATACCCACTACATTCTAGGGGTGGCTGGCATTAGGAAAGGCATCCACCTGTAGAAACTCTGCCAGATGAGAGGGGAACCCGGTGCAGACTTCTGGCTCGCCAGCCTTCGGTGAAACTGTCCAACTATATAGATATATACATATCTATATATATAGATATCTATATATATACATATATATATATATACATATAGATATATATATACATATCTATATATATACATATATATATACATATCTATATATATACATATATATATACATATATATATATATACATATGTATATACACATATATATATATAATATATATATATATATACATATAGATATATATATACATATCTATATATATGTATATACATATATATATCTGTATATATGTATATACACATATATATATCTGTATATATGTATATACACATATATATATATATCTGTATATATGTATATACATATATATATATATCTGTATATATGTATATACACATATATCTATATCTGTATATATGTATATACACATATATCTATATCTGTATATATGTATATACACATATATCTGTATATATGTATATACACATATATCTGTATATATGTATATACACATATATCTGTATATATGTATATACACATATATCTGTATATATGTATATACACATATATATATCTGTATATATGTATATACATACATATCTACATGTTTAAACATACATATCTACATGTTTAAACATACATATCTACATGTTTAAACATACATACATATCTACATGTATATACATACATATCTACATGTATATACATACATATCTACATGTATATACATACATATCTACATGTATATACATATCTACATATATATACATACATATCTACATATATATACATACATATCTTCATATATATACATACATATCTACATGTATATACATACATATCTACACGTATATACATACATACATATCTACCTGTATATACATACATACATACATATCTACCTGTATATACATACATACATATCTACCTGTATATACATACATACATATCTACCTGTATATACATACATACATATCTACCTGTATATACATACATATCTACATGTATATACATACATATCTACATGTATATACATACATATCTACATGTATATACATACATATCTACATGTATATACATACATATCTACATGTATATACATACATATCTACATGTATATACATACATATCTACATGTATATACATACATATCTACATGTATATACATACATATCTACATGTATATACATACATATCTACATGTATATACATACATATCTACATGTATATACATATCTATCTACATGTATATACATATCTATCTATATGTATATACATATCTATCTATATGTATATACATATCTATCTATATGTATATACATATATATCTATATGTATATACATATCTATATGTATATACATATATATATCTATGTATATACATATATATCTATATATGTATATAAATATATATATCTATATATGTATATAAATATATATATCTATATATGTATATAAATATATATATCTATATATGTATATAAATATATATATCTATATATGTATATACATATATATATATCTATATGTATATACATATATATATATCTATATGTATATACATATATATATATCTATATGTATATATACATATATATATATCTATATGTGTATATACATATATATATATCTATATGTATATACATATATATATATACATATATATATACATATATATATATCTATATGTATATACATATATATATACATATATATAATAATATATATATACAATATATATATACATATATATATACATATATACATACATATATATATATACATATATATATATAATATATATATATATGTATATATACATATACACATATATATATGTATGTATATATGCATATTATTTGAAACAGTTTAAATTATTCAAGTGCAATGCTTTAAAGTTAAATTGTCAGATGAAAATAGTTGTAACTTTATTTAACCAGAGAATTATGTATCCACCCTTGGTACAAAACGTAATCTAACAAATGTGCATATTTGGGTTAGAAAGATCTTATTTTACATATAAGTAGTAAGATCTTCCAGACTTAATATAAAGTATTAACCAAATCCTAATTACAACAGTGGTAGTAATTAAAATAACAGAAACATACTAGGAATAGCCATGAAAATAACTAATAATCATTGGGGAAGAAAAGAAAAATGCAAATACAATGATATAAGACAGTAAACTGCTATTGGAAAAAATGTTGTGGGTGGTTCAAAGCCATATCAGTACTTCACATCAATTAAATGAATGAGGAAAAATTATATAAATTAACCAACATTTTTTTTTTAAGGCTTTGAGCAAAGACTAGTATTTGTTAAACTGGTGTTTCAGTAAAAATACGCACCTGATTGTCATTTAAATTGGTGAGTGCCCAGGGTTTGATATCGCTTGTTGCTAGCAGCCAATTATGAAGTGTCTCAATAATAAGTTGCTTCTTTCTGTGACCAATAAATATTTTGGAAACAAAACTATTTCACTATGAACAGAACATGTTGGTAAACATATCTACTTGAGACAGCTGTTACGAATGTGGAAGGTAGTTTATAGACTGAAACAGTAAAATGACTGAATTCATTCTCAATAATAAAAGTGAAAAGGATCAGAACAAATTCAACTACAGACACTCTGCCCTATAATATACTGTTTTCTTTTATCTTATTTCACGAGTCTAGCTACCTGTTTTAGCTGCCCAATTTTAGAATAACACCACCTTTTAAAAGCCAGCTGCAAACAACATAAATAGTCATTTGAGAGTGTTTTAAGCAACAATGTTGAATCTTAATAACTTTGCAATTCTCTTCTCTCCTGTGGGACCCTTTCAATTACCTTTAATATTTCATCCTAAATTTTAGAAGCTAATAAATTAGAAATTTGTGTTACTTACACATATGCTTGTTCATATATAATTTCTTGTCTCTTTCTTGCCTCTCCTTCTTAGAATATTTAAAAAAAAAAAAAATTATCTCCAAGCAAGATAGAAAAAAATCTGTGTTTAAACGCAAAGAATTTAACAAGAAAAAATATATAACGACAAAAAAAAACTTGCGCTCTTTAAATATATAACCAACTAATACAAAAAAAAAAAAAAGAAAAATCTAAACGATTCCTTTAACCTAAAATAGTTGAAGATAACTAGTCCTTAAATTTAAACTTAATTCATAAGAAACTGAAAACAGCTGGGGAAGGAAGTACCTGAACAAAATGAGGTACGATCCTTTGGAAAATACCATATTTAAAAAGGTCTAGTTTTTAGATGATTCTAGTAATAAAATTATTCAAAATGAAAAAAAAATCAAATTAACTACTGGGAATTTTAGTTTAATCGAATATTTAAAGGAGGGGGGAGGAATTATTTTACTCTATTTAATAAACGTTCCAAATACCTTAATATATTGCAGGTGGCATAAATGTGAAGGAAAAAAAAAATCTTTACCGAATTCTTTGGATATTAAATATCAGTTTTCATATAAAGTATTATATTAAGTTAAACCTAACTACAATGTAAAAAGCAAACGGCTAACAGAAATATATATATATACATACACACGTATATATATTATGAAGACAATTCGCATATATAGAGATAATAAAATTTTGAAACCGCTTTATCAATCAACTACTTTCATTTCTCTTACAATATACTACAGCATGACGAATAATGCCGTGTCAGAATTATTATAAAGAAACGAACAAGGAAATACTGAAAGAGGGCATTTCTAATTTATGTGACTAATGAAACCGTTCTACTATCTTTAAGTAGCTTCTACGTTATTATAACGATTTTTAATACGAACTGTGCAGTGTCTTAGAACGATGAAATTCATTAATTACACAGCAGACATTTTCGATTAAATGAAATAACGCCTTTTTCTTTAGCACCTGGCCGAAACTGTTGAATCGGGGGGTTTCGAGCCATTACACGCTGACTTCTGCTGCACCGAAATGTTAATTTCTGATCTGATGCACGTTACGCAATCACTTCATCGCTATTGTGTCATATTTTTCTTCATAAAGGCAACCTTGTTTATTAAAAACCACAAAATACTACATTGAAATATGCAGTGCAGAATGTAGTAATAATATAAGCAAGAACATAAGATGGATGAAATCACAGCAAGAAATAGAATCTAAGTGGGTGCTGGCAATCAAGAAATGGAGGGATAGACCCTGATTCCAACCGGAAATCAATGGAGTTTCGAAGCCTTGGATTTTTGTGTGGGTTGTATAATATTCCTTTAGCAATGTGAATTAAGAACAATGGAGTAAACGGGTGTTCATTAATGAGAAAGTGACGTATAAACTAGTAAAAATATTACTATTTATCCAGAGTCGGTTTACGTAATCTCACATTTAAAATAGTGGCAGCTGTTAATTCCTCTTACAATTAGGTTAAAACGACGTATAACGATGATTGAAATAATTAAAAGAATGAAATACGAAAAATATGGAAAAAATTATTAAAAAAAAAAAAAACACGTCTTCTTAACAAAGATAAATATTGGAAATGATACTGTAAAAAAAAAACAAATTTACTAATAATTAACTTTCAATATACCTTTTTTTTCATTCAAGTCGAAAACTCAACATAGGTAATAATTGAGCAGAAATTTCTTGATATTTTTAAAGCATCACATTTCATTCACTACCTCAGGTGTACTTATAGTTTAAGACGACCGTAAAAATAACTGTAATCAAGAACAGAGAAATAGACTCGTAAATACAATTAAACGTTCGAAGCAAGTAGTTAATTAACAGAACATTCTTCCATGAAAATTGGCTTTCTCTATCTAATATTATAACCATACACAGGATGGAAGAACGACATTTACACCGAACTGAAACGACGACGAGAGAGAGATTTTTCAAAAAAAAAAACCAAGCGGATAATTATTCTAAAATTACACCAAACTGTAGTATTTTGACGGAGACTAATGTAAATGATAAAAACTGACCTTTTAAAATTAATAAAAGACCTCTTAAATCCAACGTTGCTCGACAAGCATTTGAACAATGTCTATATCTGGCGGAGGGGAATTCCACACTGGAAACGAGGCAATATTGCTGAGACATCAACAATGCTGAGCCCGTTGTTTTCGGAAATGATCCTCATTCCTTATTCTATTATTATTATTACCATTTTTTTTTTTATTTTGCAACAATCTACAAAGATATATTGATCAACGTTTGTCGTAAATTTTTTTTTTTTTTTTACGGTTCTCGAAATTGGTCAATGCACTAAAATTTATCTCCGTCGATGACGATTTCGTTTAGAGGTCTCTGTAGCTTTATTATTTTTTTTTGTTTTTAGTTTCGGTTTCAGTTTGCTATTTCTGCTGTGCAAATTTTTTTGCTTTTAGATATAAAAATACGTAGCCCTTATATATATATATATATATATATATAATGTATGTATATATGTGTGTGCGAACGTGCGCGCGTGTATGAAAGAAGGGGTAAAGTGAGAAAAATAATTATGAAAAGATTCTAAATATTTAATTCAATCGACCCAAAATTTATAAATATAATAATTAAGACGACAAAAATTAATGATTATTACTTTCAATATGATTTAACAGCTACAATATCAAAACAAACATCAATAAATATAATAACTTGAATTAATAAATAAATAAATATATAATACAATTACGTTTGACTAACAGATCAAGTAAAACGGAATACGAAACGTTGGCTTAATCCACATGAGCAAGCCTCCTTTCGAAAAAAAAAAAAAAAGTCAGAGAAGCATGTAAAACAGCATGATTTAAGTTTGATGCAACTGAAAGGTTGTTCGCTGCTAACGTCACAGATTATGCCAGTCTAGTCTGGTAAGGTGGTCGTTCAAGAAAATAGCAGCAGCTTACTTTATTTGTCCAACACAAGAGAGGTTGTGGATCCGGTAGTCAACATTTAATAACTACTAATGCGAAAGCGCACATGCAGGAGAGTCACTAAGACATTCCTCCCAATCATTTTCCTCAAAAAATATCCGGTTACTGAAAATAAAAATTTTCCAGTTTCGCCTTTTTACAAAATCAAAATATCCAAAACTTAATCTTAAAATGATTATATATATTTTAAGTTTTTTTTTTTTTTTTTGAAAGTTATAAAAAATAGATGGAAATAGTTCGATTTTTTTTTAAAAACATGCAGAAAAATGAAAATCGGTTGGCATAAACAGATCTTAATATTCGATGTGCGTATTATCTCCCTATTAAGAGGTATCTAATTCGAACCGAGCGGAATTTCCTTGAGAAAAAAAATTGTCCCATTCTCCATCTTGATAATCTTAAAATTTCATAGAATCTAGTGAAGGATGGGGATTGTGCAACTTAATTGTGTTAGTTCTGTGACGCTTTAAAGAATTTAGAGCAAGCTTTTTTATGCTTACAGCCTTTGCCTTTTTTTACTATTTTAATACCGCACGCATATGTACATATACGCACACAGAGAAGCGTGTGCATGGTGAACCATTTCTGCTGTAGCTCAAATATTGTGAAATTTTACTATAGAACATATAGGTGATCCATGATTATATATGTATATATACAAACACACACGTCAACTGTTGTTTATAACGAAATATAGTTAATATTTGCAGCCTAAAATTTATTTTCAAAAATCTTTAGAGATTCCTTTTCTTTTTCTTCATGAATGAATTTTCTCGAAGTTTGAGAATATACTATGCTCTGTATGACCGACAAGTAAAGCAGTTATTAACAAGTTAGTTCAATTTCCAAGTAAAGTTCGTATCTGCTTCACGTATTTGAAGTAAAATTCTTTCCTTTTCCCACCATTTTAAATGTTAGAGTGGATTTTCTTCTTTCTTTTTTTTAAATAAATAATCATATATAATTGCCATTACTTCATATAAACCGGATATTTTCCATCAAAATTACATTAATTAATCCTTATACAGTTTGGGTCGCAAGTCTATCGTTCTAAACTGGATATATCAGTATCATTTTTTATCCAGTGGTCTCGGACAGCATTACGGCTTCGAGGAATATCCGCATATTTTAGGTTCACAAGAAATTACTTTATCTCTACTGTTCCCAAAATCACACCGAACATCTAGGGCTAGCTGAGCCAATCCTGATAGTGCATTCCACAAGCCTGCGAATGCATGTTAACATGTAATTTATAAACTTTATTCTTTACTTGGGAACTATATACGTCAATGCTAAATCCACAATACGGTTTCTTTTCCCCTTTTTTGTTCACCGGTCAAAGTTCAGCTTTAAATAAATGGTACTTTCCATTACTACAACTTATGACACACTTTACATCCAGCTTAACGGCTCATCATTAGAACATGTTACAGGTACACTTTCTTCTGCAGAGTAAAATTTTGTAATATCGAAAACGGTTTCTTTTCGAACTTTCCCCTCGTTTCCATGTGGAAAACACTAGATTATTAGTGTCGCTCCCAGAAAACACTAACAATGTGTAGAATCTCCGAGAAAAATTCTGCCAAGCAAGAAGAGGTACCTATCGCGTCTCTCCTTCGGAAAGGAATGAAAGTTCCCTGTCACCTTAGAAATTCACGAGGCCTCTTTTTGGATCATCGAGCCCCCGGATCGATACTAGCTGTATTCCACTATAAGAGGCCCGGACGTTGTGTAATCATCGTTCTGTAAGGTTACACATTGAAATCAGGTCTGCAAGAGAAGTCCCTTAACGGGACATTTTTTTTTCTTCTTCTAGACTTCCCTGGTGTATAATTTAGGAGAATGAGGGCGGTGTGTGTATATAAAACAAATATTGTTATTGACCAGTATTTTTTGTAATGGAAACGAAGTTCACAAATCAACTTGATAAACTTGGATATCAATTAACATTAAACAATTAATATAAGATGAATAATTGCATCTAACATTCTCAAATTGTATCAGCTGTGATCTACACACCTTTTCTCTGGACATTGCACTAGGACTTCAATACCCAACGTGCCTAAGACGATAGAGTGCGGTTTGAGTAAGATTTAGTAACAATTTCTAACAGATTGAGTAACTATGCTTCCTCGTAAGTTTTTTAGATCCAGGTAAGTCCTGATCTAGCAGTTTTCTGATCGACTACAATACAACTATGACCAGTTTGTAATGTAGTCGATTTTAATTCATTCATTGTACCTATACCTACATTATCTAAGTGTATCTGTATCTTTCTTTCCTTAATACGGTAAGTGTATGATTTGAAAAAGGTTTTGCTAGTTTCCAGCAGGACATACCACTGCGTAAAGGCTTCCCCTTTTCTACCGTCAAAGATTTTTCCACACCCAAACCCTAGTGAAGCAAAGTAAAATCGAAACCAACTGACGCGGCTAAGTCAAGCTCACATGATAGAAAAATTAGAGGGAAAAGCAGAACAGTTCAGATCGTTTACGAAAGAGGTGTTGTCGATTCAAGTTGTTTAGCCTCTGAATGAGCAGAGTTTATAAAGGTTGTCCCAGCTTTGACCATGCTGTCTATTATTTTATTTTCAGGAATAGTTATATCTATAAAAAAAAATTGGTTTTAACTCGGTAAAGTGTGGTTGGGATTTGGCTGCTATTTGTTGCAAGTCGACGACCACATACCAACTTCCGTGTTGGCTCCGATACGTGGAGTTAATCGGTCGCTTGGTTTAAGATTACAACCTATTGCGTGCATTTAGTCCATTTTCGGAACAGGTCTGAGAAGAATACAATGCCTTGATCTAATGTACCTTATTGCAACAATCCAACAGCCCTTTTTATCTTCCAACTTTCAATCTCGGAAGCCTTATAAAAAAAAAAAAAAAGTCAAGCCACTACTCTTTCTCTGACTAATGAATTAAACATAAAGAAAAGAAACAAAAGAAAAATGGGGGACATACGTTCAAAACTTGTCGCCGCAACATGTGTAAAGTTAAAAAGTAAATGTTCCGTATTTCTTATCAGCTGGGGCTTTACTGACGAATAAACTTCGTCTTCAACAGGGTGCTTTCACCAAAACCAAGCTAACGAAAGTTACATAGTGCCCAGTGATTACGATGAACTGTACTGTATCAATGTGCCCATTGACTGCCCAAACCTGGGCACAGCACGTGTGCCTTCGGCAGCGATATAGAAGAGTACTGGTGAAAGTGTACAAGGTGTGTCGACTCTGCCGCTAGCAGCTTATCGACTGGATAGATTTCGATTATTGCAACACACGCGTCAGTAACATAGCATTATCACGTGTTTTCTCGTTCGATATGTTATTTAAAATATTGATTTCTTAAACGATGAAGATGATAATATAAATATTTTTTTTTTTTTAAAAAAGGAAAAGGCTATTCATTCATCATTATGACTTTAATAACTGAATGTCATACATAGATCCTGCCTTCCCCTGCATAAAAAAAAAAAAAAAAACTTCATAAAACAATCATTGTTTTTGCAAGATATAAGTTGGCCTAAAGGAAGCAGGAAAAACTGCAAACAATTGATTCTTTTGTTCAATCTATATTAAGCGCAAGTTCTGAGAGACAAAAATGTTCCAACAGTGTTTGCTGACAGTCGTTTCTCCTTTCCTTTCTCTGTAACGTTAGATATCGAACACACAGATATATTCAGCCAGTTTGCTGCTGCTATTCACTGCAGTGATGAGACTATCTTTTCGTTCGATAACTAATGTCAGTGAGCGGAAGGGGAAAATTGCTGCCTGTTTTGTCTATCGTGACCACCCCTTAAATTTTGGCAGCTCCATATATATAAAATATTCATTTCCCTAAAAAAAAAAAAAAAGACTCTCTAAGTTAGAAAAAAACTGAAATGAAATTAAATGCTGATCAATTTAAACGGGAAAGCAACTTAATTCCTATGTCCATTTATCTAAATTTGGAATTCCTTAACAGCTGTGGGGTTTGAGGAGCTATCACACATTCTAATAGAACCCTTTTTTTATAGTCTAGAACGAGGGACTATCAAAGTAGACACCGAACATTTATTGTTTTCTTTTATACATAAACTGTAATACTCACCTAGGCAACACTGTCACTGTTAAACCACTTCCCTATTCATGACCTATTGAAATACTTCTAAAATTTAATCTCAACGCACAAACTGCGATTTTCGTTCAGAAGGTAGTAAATATTTTTGTTATGCTCATGTCAAACAACTATATACGTCAGCTACATATAATGTAAACAAGCAAATTGCTATAAATTACAAAATATAGCAAATATTTGAAACAACAAAAACTTTATAAAAAGGGGGAAGCATAGTTGTAGTAATGCTTCGTAAAAACGTAGTTACAGGGTTCGATTCTACTGCGTGCAATAGAAATATTTTCTCTAGAATTTTCGTAGTCAAACCTGTTGTGCGCTTATTTTTACGCCCCGTTGCATCAACCGGATTATCATAGCCATTCCACAAAGTATCAAACTGAAATAATTACTGGGGGTAGTTATTAAAACTCTTGAAAGCCGTATTCAAGCATGGTCTTCGTATCAGTCTTTTAAATCGATCTCTGTACTTGAACAATACTTTTTCTTTTATCCCATCTTGGAATGTAGACTCAAACGAGCTCAGTATTGGTGTCTTATTGGTCCGTTACGAGTTTTGTTTTACAACTTCTCTTCACAGGAGCGTAGCCTGGGTTTTCTCGGGACCCTGTACTGTAGCCAAATTGGCTTAGGAATAGTCCTCTATCCCACTTCCTCCAGTGCGACCTGCACATCTCACTGCTATTTCCTTTTCGCTGATTCCCGAAGAAAATATATATAAAATTGGTTCGACCACTCATTCATTCCAAGCTGACGAAAAGGCCGTGTTCTAACCACAGGACCAGAATCTACAGCAAGATGAACTACATGCCTGTATATTTATAACCCATGTAGTGGTATACGATTCAAGTGAAACTTATAGGTGCTCATGCTACAAAATTTTAAGAGCAGATTTTCAGAATAGGACTCCATATTCTTGTAATCCTTTTCTTTAAAAAGACAATCTTTCGGTATTCATACATGACGTTATGTGTGTTCAATGTACGACACACCTAAATTCACATTTGTTTTTACGATTCGTATATCTATTTGTTTTATGTATATTTTGACCATTTTTTCCCCTGCGTTTCTTGAAAGTTTCACACACACCTTACCTCCTGTCTTTGCAAGTCGGCGGTATATGTGTATGTATGTTTTTGTTTGCGTATGTGATGTATTCAGGTATATGTGCATATGACTTCGTTCAAAGATAATGTCGGCAACGTCTGGGGGAAAAAAAATCCCGTAAATTGAAGACATGATGCCATGTGCGAACGCAGAAATATTGCTCTTAAACAAATAAAAGCAGTAGAAAAACTTCTTTACCACTTTCGTTTCTGCAACAGGCAGAGCCGTCAGAACATAAGCCTCCAGGCGGAGCACTAGACTCCCTAGACTTGTAAGGTCCCGAACAACTGCCTTTTGCGCACCACGCCTTAAAGTACTAACAGTCGGACCATACAACTGATCGAGTAAGTGGTTCATGGATAAAAGTGGCAGTACATTGGTAAAAGCGTTTGTCATAGGATTTCCATAAACTAGCTCAAGATTAAATTTATACAAAAGAAATGATACGGATCATTTCGGTTTGAACGGCAGTTTTTAACATAATTTCTAGGTAACTAAAAAATTTTAAACTTTGTATACTGGTAGAATATGTTTATAAAACATATTTTCCTCTTTGCTTTGAGAAAATTCTATAGTTTGTAAGATATTTGTTGCTTTTTTTTCTTCAATTTCAACCAATCAAATACGTCTATTGAGGTAAAAAAAAAACATTCTGTGCCGTATGAATATGTCCCTCGTTTAAGAAACAGATTGGGTTTATTTACATTTGTGAAGAAAAAAGATACCCTTCCCCCACCCCTAAAACAGATTGAAATGCAATAGATCGATAGTAGGGTCATAATTATGGGTGACAATTTCATATGACACCGCTAGAAAAACTGCCGTTCAAACCGAAAAGATCCAATGATACAACTGTTACAATAGTGCATATTCAATATTACAGCATTATATAAAAACTCGCTTTTGAACAAAATTTAGCGATATATTTTTGCAGAGAATGAATGAAAGTAATACAACTTTTCAGTTTTGTCGCCCCCTTGATAAGTTTAAGCCTGCTCATTAAAGGCAGTGCAGATAAAATTCAGTAATTGCCCTCGTGTGTGTAAATGTCAGTTTGAGAGCCACTGGTTTAAAAGTACTGGAGCTCAATTCATTATTTGTTTCAACATTCCGGAACTTAGTTTTAAAATATAAATACTAGGAGGAAAATAAAGACTAACGCAATCCTTATTAAACTTGCTACAATTAATATTTCTAAATTGACGGCCCTTGAGTTTAGTGCAAACTCGACTGTGGTTCAAACCAGTCTACTTTCCAATCATATGGTCTTTGGTTCGCTTTCACTGCACAGCATTTTGGGCAAATGATTTCTGCTCTAGCGCAGGCAACGAAAGTTTTCAGTGGATTTCATAGATGAAAACTAAAAGAAACTCATCTTGTCTATGTCCTCACCAATGTTTGACAACTGGTATTTATTTTTCTGGTGAGTCACTCATAACTTAGCGATGTGGCAAATAAAACCGATGAAATAAATACTTGAGTCGATTTGTTCGACTAACCCCTTCTAAAAAGTTTTCTTTCCCGTTTTTCTTGGTGGGCGGGTAGACTCTTGGCGTACCTACATAAACAGTCAACTCGTGAATTTTCCGAAACTTCTCACCCCAATCTCGGGAAAAAAAACATTTTCACTACAAATTCCGATATTATCGTAATCTGAAGTTCATTTGTAGAAAAAAAAATCCATTTTCCTGGAAGTTATGAGATAAAGTCGGGGAGGAGGGCACAGTTGTGTGTGAACTTGATAGTAAGTCATCACTGCAATAACGTAGCTGGGAGAAGCAGGATATTAAGGTTTTTCACTACGTTTTGTCAAGCAGTTAACAGAATTTGGATGGTGACCGGTTAAGATGCATTTTATTTTCATTTTCTGAAGACGGAACTTAGTTATTTTAACTTGCAATGAAAAGGTTTTTTGTTAGTGGTGAACCTTAAATTATTTTTTAAAGTTTTGAATATTTTGTGAACTCGCATAGCCAACTGAAAAGCCATCAGTAACGACTAAAAAACTTTCGAAGTGAAATTTTTCTGTGAAATAAAGTTAATGCAATGCAGACCTTAGATTTGTCCTTGTGCTGCCATGTCATTACCTGACATAATTGGTGTTGAGTGGCGGACCTATCGACAATTCCCAAGCCACGACACTAAACATTTCGTAGATTCAACGTTCCAACATAACGTATAGAATGAACACAGTCTCAAAATAGTAAAATTAGCATGCATGGTACGTCAATATTTGAAATATATTTACAGAACTACCTGGTGTCAATTATATTTGTAAAATTCAAATGCATAAAATACCGCAATCCGTTTAATACTTGTTTACTAAGAATATCAAATACACAATACAATTTTAAAAAATTACAAATCCTGTATTTTTCGGGGGTTTTTTTTTTTCATAGCCGATTAACGACCGTTTATCTTATTGGTGAGCAGTTGTTCAGATTGCAAGAATGTTCCACTGCACACCCGATCTCGTTTGTATTATATAAAAAAAAAAAAAGCCGAAATCCATAACTCGAGGCATAAAACTGACCAATGGCGTTAATGTTTTAAGTTATTTCGTTTTATGATCAGAAAATGCATACTTAGCAATGCCCAAGGAGAAGTTTCAAATGAGCACTACTTTTCTTTCAAACATTTCTTAGGCTTCCTGTTTTCAAAGGCAGAGATTACGACTAAACATTAATGCCAATTGTTTACGATAATTTTTCTTTGTGGTAAACGGAAAGAACATCGTTTTCAAATTTTGGTTGAACTCCACGTTACAAAACCATTCCACTTTGATTTGTAGTCATTGCCTATTATTAACGATTACTTGTTTGTCTGATTCATTCAACTTCGGATTTCTGAACATAAATGGCGGCGATCAGGGTCACCTATTTTCCGCCATCGGAAGATCGCTATATTTTGGCGATTAACTATAATTCTAAGTGATCTGATACTGCCATTTTTCTCAGAGCTCACTCACAAAGTCATCAATGTGCATGGAAGTTAATACACGTGCAAAAAATGTTAACATGCAACTTATGACTTGAACATTAAAGTAAATTGATTGGAAGTGACATCTCACTTCGGAAAACAATCACGGAGCGAACTGGTGAAATCCCTTTTTTTGTAATCAGAACTCCCTTTGTGTCGCATCCACGGGCACCTATTTGTACATTAACCTTCCAGTGATATGTCAAGTATTTCAGAAAAAGCAGCTGAGGTGTACCGTTCCAATGTACTATACTGAACAATGAACACCGAGAAGGCTATTTGATGGCTTGCATGTCAATACATGCTAATAGAACATATTTACACGTGAGCAAAGCAATCCAGCATTACTAGAAAGAACCGATGAGAAGCGGCGGTGTTTAGTTTCATGTTATAAACACAGCACTGTCACTTCCGATCACATTACTCTCTTATAAGCCCAGGTTAATAAAAAAAAATTAATCACATATTTGGCAAACCAACTATCCAAAATGTGTGCATATATTTTCTCCGCGGAGGTGAATACATCTTAAATGAATGCCAAAATATTTTTTAAAGTTCGGGAGTGTGTGGGGTAAGTGAGAAATTTTTGTCGGCCACCAAACAAAGTAACTGCGTAATGAAGTGGAGAAAAAGTCGAGGTCCCTATTCTCAGCTGTCACAGACATTGCGGATCTAGAATTTCAATGGCACATTCAAAAGATTTGTCAGCTTGTGAAAAAATTTCCAGTCTATGTGGTCGACTGAAAACGTTTAAAAAAAATTTTTTTTTAAAAGTCGTGCAGTGGAGTAAGCTAAAATCCCGTGAAGAATTAAAAATTGGATTGGCCGTAAGAAAGATAACTTAGAATTATTTTGTTTTTGGTTTGCAAGATTCTTTATACGAGTTCGTGTATTGAAGCATATTCTGTTGTGTCTGGGTAGAGTCATTTTCTTTGTGCCTTTATAATATAACACATTCACCGGTAAAATTTCCACTTTTTTCTTATTTTCCTAAAATTTTCGTTGCGTCTTGCAACCTTTAGGAAAATATAAAAGTGGAAATTTTACCGGTGAGTGTGTTTTAAGGCACAAAAAGAAAAGGATTCCCCCAGACAACTTAAAATTTAATTACTCCAGAAAGTGTCACACACAAAAAACAAAAAAACAAAAATGTAAACAAGCCTTAATTATTTTGAAATCCCTGGGAACTGGGACCCCACCAAGATGTAGCTTGGTTTTTGTGCTGGGGTTAAACTATAATTTAAAGGCCATGGTTTGACGATGTGAATTTTCAGAGTCCCCTCCCTCCCTCCTTTCGCGAGCGCGCATTTTCTTTTTGTCATATTCGTATAGAGCAAGTAATAGTTTTACACCTATTACACTATTTTTCTTTTGTTTCTTTGCTCTGGTGAGGCGGCTCGGAATATTCACGATGTGAATTTTCCGAGTTCTCTGCCACTCCCCTTTCGCGAGCGCGAGTTTTTTTTTCATATTCTTTTAGAGCAAGTTGTTTTACACCTATTACACTATTTTTCGTTTTTTTTTTTTGTTTTTTTTGCTCGGGTCAAACGCGTTTGACCCCCTTCGTTATATTAGTTCAAGTGTGCCGCAAGTGAAAAGGTTGCGGAGTACTGTGATATACTAACTAGTAGAAACAGCAAACACAAGTGTAACATAACATTCTATCAAAACGGATTGATTATACCAATCATCCAATACAGAGTTTATTGATCCACACACAATTTTGCCCAGACATATTTACACAGAAAAAAAAAAAAAAAAAAATAAAGACGTAGAGGAAATATCTTCGCTGTATCGAAGTGGTGTCGGAATAGTTCCTTAATTTACAATTAATTTACCTTTCATTTCATTACTATTTAGTTCCAATCGCAAATTAAAATTGGTGATAAAAATTCAACTTCATAAACTTATAAAAAAAAAAGAAGATTTTTTCAAAGATAATAAAAACATGGCAGTATTTTTGTACAAGAATATATAACATTCTACAAAAGAAAAAATTATACAAGATCTATTAAAATATTAAAATTCAATAGACCCTATATACGGTCGTTATCAATGACAAAGGAATTTCAAGAATTGCTTATCTTGATTCAACTATAAGAAATTTCTTCAGTAACTATTGCATGTTACAATTTAAGTTAAAACATGAATTTATATCAAATATAAACATTTGTATCAAAATATTTCATAGATTAAATTTATTTCTAAAACAGATTGTACTTAAGAGCTTTGTGCTTGAATATTAAGCTTTTACAACGACGTTAAATTGAGAAAATGAACATACGAGTGCAGTATAGTAATAAAAAAATGTGATTGAAAAAAAAAAAAAACCAATGGGTTGGAAAATAAATTTACAAATTTTACAGGATTCCCCACTAATACATTTGCTTAGATTTTCATTGTGTTTTCCCACCTATTAATTTTGAAGTGAATATCTTTATCTATCGCATATTTAAAGTCCAATTTCAAATTAATTCCTTGCGATTTAATTAAATGTTCACGAGGGTGGTTCTCCCATTTAGTCACTTGTGATTTTACAAAATCTTTGGATGCACAAGTCTTTCGGTTAGTTTCCGTTTTCTGTATTTTACCGGTTCCTGGCCTTTGTTCAGAAATGATTTCGTCAAATGAATGAGAATATTTAAAGTTCAAATTCCGATTATAATCTTTATTTAGTCTCGGGTAGTGCGTTTTGGACGCAGAACTATATAATGGGAAACTCTTGCGTCTGATTGATGAAGCAGTCGACGTTTTGCTTACAAAGAAACCCCTCTCAGCATCAAAATGTTCCGTTGATGCAGTCACAAAGTTACAGTCTGTTGCAGGATATTCCGAAAACGAGTTTTCTGGAGAAGAATTCTTAAAAGACAATTTTTGAGACACACAACTTTGCCGGCGCAAATATACAAGGCTATTCATTCTTTTTGTTTGATCTCCGATATCTGAATGACTAATTTTGGCATTCAGGATTCCTGGTAAAGTATTTTTAGGCGTCTGTAATTCTTCTAAACTAGTCAAGTTTTGTGATTGAGTTTTCTGGTTGGTTCTGTTGCTAATATATACATTATCACTTGGGCTTTCCATGATTAAAGTCGCTCTACTTACTTGAAGTTTTTCTGGAGAATTCATAGTGGCGGAATGATTACACGAGCTAAGGGTTCTTCGACGTAAGTTCTTCGAATTAAAATACCTGGAGTTAGCATTTGGAGTTGAACGATTTTCAAAATACTTGATTAGAAATTTTACTGAATCTGTTTGAATACGATTAAAACCAGTTTTGTTACTATTGTTAGATGCATTACCATCGCATGACTGCCTATTCTTCAAAACTGCAAAATTCTTAGTAGGAATGCTTTTCGAAGGAGTCTTTAATTTTAATTGCTGCTGGTTTAATTCGATTTGGTTTGAGTATCTCGATTTCGAAACATTAGGATAGTTCAAATTAGCTTCAAATGTACAATTCGCTCTCGATTTCATGACCGTTTCTAATTGATGAATATTGAATTTTCTTTTATGCTTTTTAGTTGCCAGACCGTTGCTAAAGCATTCCTTGATTTCAGTTGGGACAGAAAAGTCATCTTGTGGGAAACTATTGCCGTTGATGTAATGTTTCTTCACAAAAAGCTGTGAACGTTTATCCCATGGAAGACAATTACTAAAATATTCTAAACACACACAACAAAAACTAAAAATATCAGATTTTAAACTTGACTGCTTTCTCAGTAGAGTCTCTGGTGACATCCACCTCCACGAATCGTCAGTGGTCCAATTTACTTCAGTTTCCTTAACGTGCATGTACTCAAATTTACTTAGCTTCACACTGTAAGTATCCATAATCTATGAACAAAAATTATAAAACAAAATAATTCAGGATTTAGTTGTTTACATTGAGTAAAAAGAAATTTTGCATACTAAGAAGACGGGTAAGCCAAGTAAATGACGAGTGGTTATTACTTGTATACATTTTCAAATCATGACTGGTTCAAAATTTTCAATTACAAATCCTTTAATAAACGTGATGTACTCAGGCAACTTTAGCTGCTGCACATACAGGAAAATATGAACCAACTAGTGATCCTTTGCGCAAGTCGATCAGCTGGGGGAAAAAATCCCGCCGGCTTAAAAACGAATGACGATACGTTTTCTCCTAGTAAAGTGAATTAAAATTAGAAAAAAAATGTGAAACCGAGAAATCTAGTAGAAGAATTACGTTCGTGGGGACTGACAAGTTCTACAAACTGAATACAGGGTCAATCGTAAAATTTCTATGCGCAAAACACTGCATTGAAAAAGGAAAACTGCAACCGAAAGTTTAATTCGGAAAATTTTTAAGCAAAAAAAAATTGAAACTAAAACATAAAAAAAAATATCGGTCAACGAACTACGAGTTAGGATAGGTTGAACATTTAGTAAATAAAACTTCCCGAATAGTAAAGCTATATATATAGTACAATTATAAATGAAAAACATTTGTAGTACTCACCCGAATAGCATGAGATGTAATATTTCTGTGTATAAAACCATTTTGATGGAGATATTCTAGTGCATAATAAATCCGACGCAAAAATATGAAAATGTCGGTTTCTGAGAATGTAGCATCAATTTTATGGAGACAAATATACAACGAGCAATATAGAATACTTCCATTCAGAAAATACCAACTCTCAGTTTGGAGTGTATCAGCATATTTCAATTGACAGATGGACATGATTAGGACGAATCCTTGTTGAACAAGTTGTCGTATCTCGATATTTTCTTTGGTCATTTGTTTAAATGGAACTAACGTTAGACGTCGAAGACATCGTGGCTAAAAGAAAATGCAAGATACGTCGCATGAGAGTTTTGTTACCAACTAGCAGTATCGCCCGGCGTTGCTCGGGTTTGTAAGGGAAATAACTATATAAGCATTTTTAGAGAGTTATAGCCAAAAAATAGCAAAAAAATTAATTAAAAGTCGAAAAAAAATGGTAAATTTTTTTTTAAATCGTTGACTCATCGTAGACATTTTTAGAGAGTTACTTCCCTTATATAATAGCGAAAAAATGCATTAAAATGGAAAAAAATGGTAATTTTTTTTTTAAATCGTAGACTCATCGTAGACGCGCGCTAATACCCAGAAGGGCTCGATATGAATCACGACTATAAGATACCCGGTTTTGGTTAAACTGCACCGCAAAATGTGGGAGTAGTTAGGAATCTAAATCGTAGGAGACAGACACACAACCTTACTTTTATACATAAAGATATCTCACGAGGGAAATGTTAGCAAGATTGTTAGTGTCAAATTGTACTGCATCTATCTAGTTGCGGCGCTTTTCGTTCCGAGATCAAATCCCGCCTATATTAACTTTGCCTTTCGCGATCGATAAGCATTAATATAGTACTTAGGTAGACTTTGGTGAATAACCTCCCAAAATTGTTATTCTTGATGTTAATAAAGAAATCAGTTAATCTGCGCCCGTTCAGAAAGAAACGTTGACAAGATTAACTGCATGTTTTACTGTACCACATTTGAAGTAAGATTGTTCCAAGTTCAGATGTACCGTTATCAACTTGAGCCCAAAATTGAGAACTGAAGTGCTAGTATCATACTGCGGTCAATTTAACCAAGACCCTGCATTATTCATTTCCTGAACTATAAGTAGGTTCTAACGTACTCAATATAAGCTAATTAAATTTGCACTCCTTGCGAGAAATAACTGACAAAAGAAAGCTGTAGGATACAATCACGAAATTCCAATTAAAATTAATAAAAAATTGAGGGAGTTTGATCTTTAGCAGTTCGATAATTGGGAGTTTTGGTCTTGTTAGACCTTATCAGCGAGGCATAGTATAAGTGTAATATCTTAAACTAGGTACTTTTTTGCGATAACACTAGATGCTTCTGATTACAAAAGTTGAGCTCTTCTCCATTAACGCTTTATATAACCTATTTCAAAGAAAGCTTATCAGATGGGGAGTCATCATTCGCTAGTTTAGCTAACAACAGATTAGATCATTAGGTAAGGAGAACTAACCGAGATGTGATGAATAGAAATGAAAAACTCAAGACCCAATAACGATCGGGTGAACAGGCCTCAAGTCACAATCCTTTGATGGGCCGGTATGCGAAATCTAGTTGCATCATTTGAAGGCCATACAACTAAGCTTTTTAAGTTAAAGAGGACTCAAAGCTACTATGATAGCCTTCATGACTGACTTCCAAGTATCATAAGTCTTAAATAATAAAAAAAAAAAAAAAAAAGCCCCTACATGATTACTAAGAACTATTAGAAATAGCAGCGTAACTTCATTCGAATAACGTTTTAAAAATTACCGAAGGAAGTATTGAATAACCTAGTCCCCAATTTATTGGAAATACAAAAGAAACATTTTGAAATATTTGAGTTATAAACTTTCGTTTACCCGCTTCATTTGATTCTCTGTGTAGTATCCAAATATTTTTGTTTCTTTAATTTCTGAAGAACATGAAGTTAAGTTTGACTTTTCAGTGGTAAGTTGTTGGTTTCCCTTTCCCGATATGTGAATGAAAATTTCCGACACTTTTCTCTGAAACTTTTCTTTATTGAACCTGAAAAGAAAACATTCCGTAAACGAATGAAAAATACTTTATAAACTTAAAGAGGATATTCTTCTAAGGGGTGGATTTAGCTTTTTCAGCAGGTTAAAAGAAAGGGATATTATTGTTTAAAATGTAATTGTCTCAGCTGTAATAATGAAGTTCAGAATATTGAGATATATATATATATATATATATATATATATATATAAAACAAAGATAAATATAGACAACACTTACGGCATTTTCAATTCTGTCACATTCAATTATATATTCTTCAAAATGTTCGTTTATATAGTTTTGGTCAGAATATATTTTAAATCACCTTTCACTGGTTGGTTATCGAAATAACAAATCAGAAAGCATTACGATCGAACAGATTATTGGGTACTCTGAATTATGCAAATATATACATATTCGAGTGTCATAATGAGATTTGTCTACGAGAAGAGCAGCACTCCTTATCTCTTAAAATAAATCTTTTAGAGGAAGAATCTATTTACGAATTGCAAAACATTGTTTAGCCCTGATTAAATAGACAATGATCAAAGACATTTAAGCAACGATCATGCCATCTTTATCCAGACATAGTGTTTTTAAGACGAGATTATCCAAAATGTTCTTTTTTGCAGACAATAAAGTGTGACTGGGAACAAGTTTGGTTGCTATTTCTAACAGGTTGAGCTTCCCATAACAACTTTCCCTTTGTTGTTTCTCAGATCAGTTTTGATAAAGCAGACCTATAGTTAAAGGCGTTCTAGCCGTTACAATCCTGTCTCTTTTCTTTTTTTTTTTGTGTGTGTGTGTGTGTATTTGCGAATATATATTAATATATATATATATTTATATATATCCAACGTATCGTTCGTACTTTGAAAGCAGTAGGATTTGTTTTGAGGGAGATTTGGTTGCTATTTCATTTAAGTCGAACTACCATGTAAGGGCTCTTTATGATAGGTGATCCTCTCTACCTGAAATCTGATTGACACCTGTGTTCATAATTTATAGTAACTTTGAAGATCTATTTATTTTAGAATCTTTATTTTGAATTGCTCTTTTGCCGTTGGTCATGTCGATAAGTTATTTGACTTGCGATAGTTAGGTTTCGATGTATATTTCTCCAAAGTAACTTTATGCCCATGAACTCCGATTGGCTGTATGCAAATGAGTTTATAACTGGGCCCGTCCACACAGTTGCACATAGGCACTACGTTACTTTAGAGTTCTCTGTTGTATACAGCAAGAACACTGTATAACTGACAAATGTTTTGTGGGCATTCTTGTGAAATCTTGTAGAAGTGATGGAAAAGGGAGACTTCAACAGGCTGACTTTCTTGCCTTGGGTGCACTATATAAAGACAAGGGATGCCCAAACCAGTATGGTCCCGTTCAAAACACTGATGAAATTTTTTACCCCCCCCCCCCTTTATTAATGAGAAGACAAAAATAAATTTACATTCCTATAATTCTTCTTTCTTTGCTGTGATGCCAGGCAAACTTGTAAAAGTTTAATTGGATTAAACATGATAGTTTACTGCTCCCTCTTCAGTCCTCACAGCCCCCAATGCTATCAGAGTCCTGACTCTCCCTTATGAGAAACACTGACCTAAACGACCCCTAAATGCATATGAGGCTCAGCAAATAAGAAATAGCTTGAAAAAATGGAAGAAAATCAGGTGAGGTAATGATCATAATTACAGAGTATTTAATGAGTATTCTGGCTGACAGAGAAAGATTTGCCTACTATATTTTCTCAGTTGCTGTTTTAGTGTTCTAAGTATCTTCATGCGTGGCATCGCGGGCTTGGAACCAGTTTTGTGGTTACTTGTTCCATGTTACTCACTATTGCTCCATTTCTTTTATCACTACCACTTTTTTAAAGAAATTATCTCCATAAGATACTGATTGCTGCAAGCGTTTTCCCTCATTCCGCTATGTCTTCAAGTAAAGACATGATTGTTTTAACTCCTTTACCCTTTTCAATCCTAAGAAAAGTAAAGTTGATCATCCACTGATAGATACGGATGATCACGAAAGTTCAAACGATTACATTTACCATTGTCGTTATTGATCGAGCAGACTGTCAATTTATGGAAGGAATAATAATTATTATTAGTACTAGCAGTATCGCCCGGCGTTGCTCGGGTTTGTTTTGACCCTTTAGAATTGGAATTTTTGAAAAGTAAAAATTTTGCATTATGTAGCTTGTTATTCTCTTTAAGTGAACATTTTTCTGGTTGAAATACACCGAAAAATGGCGACGCAGTAGTCAAAAAATCGTAAAAAATAGGGATTTTCATAGAAATAAAGCACCTTTTTTGGTGTAAATAATTTTTGGTCTTAACATGGTCCGATTTGAATTTTATCTTCTACGGAATGAAGAGCAAGCCTTCTTCTATCATACTCTCAATTTTGGTCAACTTGCGCTGCAGGGTCTCAGAGGAAATAGTGTTAGTTGAAGGCTACCAAACCTGCCATACACAGACAACTTCAGCTTTATATATAGAGAGATTTACACTATGGCATCGTTGAAGACTGGGTCTTTTGATTTTTTATATGTCAAATTCCTGGCACTAACATCTATCAGTTCCTCTCTAAATTTTGGTTATTAACTGCACGTGTCTCTCCTTCTAATTTCTATCTACTGATAAAAACGCCTAACCAAGTGGAAGTTAGATTAATCTTAGAGGAGACTCATAGTTTTATGATTGTAATGTTTTGATATGCAAATCATTCCACATAGATACACTAGCGGGATTCTCACTTTCCAAGGGTGGTTAAACTATTGAAGCTAAAATATCAACTGATTCCACAACAGATCAGTTTGAAATAAACAGGTATTTCTCCTTTAATTTTGCAGATACTTAAATTACAAATATTTTTTCTTGAAGATGACTGGGTTTTAAAAAAGTTGAAAATTACCATTATATGAATGTCTGAATACAAAAGCATATAACATGTTAGTAGACATATCAGGAGGAAAGTGATCTATATTTAATTGCTTGTCCTGATAGGAGTAGCAACCAGATCTCCCTAAAATCTCATCTTACCATTCTAAAGGAAGAATACATTAGATAACATGATATCTAGGTGCACTCTATCTGAATACAAGATGGGAAGGTGATGGCAGGAGACAGATTTAGATGAAGATAAGCCAGAAGCTATTCCACTTGAGAAACCTCTCTTTAAAGGCCTATGTTAGTGCTAAAAATATTGCATATCTTAGCTGGAGATACCTTTGATTGTGAGACCCTAGGTTTCAGCTGCCAAGCCTATAAGTAAATGTGGCATTGTTCATTGGTGGAATGCTTGTTGTTGTACAATTGCTCAGACAGGGCTACCCAAAGGGTTAAATAAGTACAATATATGTAAATGGAAAGTATACAGGATTGTATACTTATCTGTCCCACATCCGTTTCCTTTTGCTACATATCTCACTTCCTTCGAAAGCCTCTTCAGAGCTTTTTATACTTTTTCCATCTCCATCCACTCCACCTTCCTACTCTCCACTGAGTGCATCTTGTAGGCAATGGTCTTCTTTTCCATATTCACCATAACCCTTTTCAGGGGTGATAACTTTACATCACTGCCCACCCTCTGTGTCATCTTACACAGCTCCTTCAGTCTAGTTAGGTCCACTTCCCTTTTCTTTACCTTTGCAAAACTCTTTACTCTTTCCAGTTAGGTCCACTTCCCTTTTCTCTACCTCAGCAAAACTCTTTATTCTTTCCAAATGCTCGTCCATTCTGTTTACCGCCTTCACGAGCTCCTCCTTTACTGAGGATAGTTCATACTCGCTAAGGTCCAAATACATTCCTTTCCACTGGTACAACACTCACCAACAAACCACTGCCAAGCAGCTCAAAAACTTCTGTCCATCTTGTCAAAAATCAACACAGCGAATAAACCGATGCATGCGCATAAGCATGCTACTTACCACACAGCCACTCCTGTGCCCACTATCTTCATTAATGAACATCGCATGCCCAAGCCAATGCAGTTTTTCTCTCTTGTACACTACATCTGATTTCCCTTATACCTAGTTTTCTCAGAACACATTTGTACTCTATTATTTATGTATACCTACATTGCACATCTAGTAGAACAAGTTTGCTACATTTCTTACTCATGTTTATAAGTTCTTTTCATTCAGGGCCCAAGCCTCAATACCATTGTTTTCTTTTTGAGCAGCTGTTACCAACAATATATATATATATATATATATATATATATATATATTATATATATATATATATATATATATAGATATATATATATATAATATATATACTCTTTTTCTCTTTTACTCTTTTAGAGTAAAAGTAATATATATATATATATATATATAATATATATATATGTATGTATATATATATATAGATATATATATATATATATATATATATGTGTGTGTGTGTGAAGGTCGCGTGGCT
Organism: Octopus sinensis; assembly: GCF_006345805.1. Classification (NCBI taxonomy): domain Eukaryota; kingdom Metazoa; phylum Mollusca; class Cephalopoda; order Octopoda; family Octopodidae; genus Octopus; species Octopus sinensis. The sequence goes on along the minus strand of NC_042997.1, from coordinate 14,964,079 downwards.
TAGTGGTTAGGGCATTTGGATCACGATTGTAAGGTCATGAGTTCAATTCCTGGTGATGCATTGTGTCCTTGAACAAGACACTTTACTTCATGTTGCTCCAGTCTACTCAGCTAGCAAAAATAAGTAGTACCTGTATTTCAAAGGGCCAGCCTTGTCACACTCTGTGTCATGCTGAATCTCCCTGATAACTACGTTAAGGGTACACGTGTCTGTGGAGTGCTCAGCCACTTGCATATTAATTTCATGAGCAGGCTGTATTGTTGGTTGGATCAACTGGAACACTCATTGTCATAACCAACAAAGTGCCAGTTATATATATATTAATTTCACAAGCAAGCTGTTCTGTTGATTGTATTAGCTGGGACCCACATCATTGTAACCGATGGAGTACTCCTATATATACATATATATATATATCAATCATCATCATCATCATAATCGTTTAACATCCGTTTTCCATACTGGCATGGGTTGGATGGTTTGACTGAGGTCTGGAGAGCCAGCAGCTGCACCAGGCTCCAATCTGATCTGGCAATGTTTCTACTGCTGGATGCCCTTCCTAATGCCAACCACTCCAAGAATGTAGTGGGTGCTTTTTACATGCCACCAGCACAGGGTTGGTGAAAAGCTTGATCAATGCCATTGCACAAAACTCTTGACCCTTGAGTCACCCTGTAACTTCTGTCAATTAATAATATATATTTATGCTAGGTGAAATGCTTATCGGTATTTCGTCTGTCTTTACGTTCTGAGTTCAAATTCTGCCGAGGTCGACTTTGCATTTCATCCTTTCAGGGTTGATTAATTAAGTACCAGTTGCGTACTGGGATCAATCTAATTGACTGACTTGCTCCCCAAATATCTCGGGCCTTGTGCCTAGAGAAGAAAAGAATAATATATGTGTATATATATATATATATATATATATATATATATACAGGGAACATTTTTTATGTGGCTGAAGCCCAATGGATCTATTTTTAGTGCTAGAGTAGACCACATAGTGGTCGCTCTCTTATATTTATGTATAAAATGTATGAAAATCCGGGTTTTATATGCACTAAGCCTCTTGGTGTTAAATGGATGTACTATTAAATTAGTATACAAATTTCTCACCCTCATTAGTTGTTTACATATATATATATATATATATATATATATATATATTATATATATATATATATATATATATATATATATATATATATTATATATATATACATACATATATATACATATATATTATATATGTATATATATATACAGATATATTATATACATATATATTATCAACTGTACCCCTCCCCAAAAATTTCGGGCCTTGTGCCTAGAGTAGAAAAGAAACTTTATGTGTAATAGAGCATAAATTAAAAGAAGAGAAAGAAATTCCGTTATTATAAAACCTCTTTGGGATGATTAAGTAAGAATATAAACACATTCTTTCTATACTATTGATGTGTAATGAAAGAGAGAAGGAGTCTATGTGTCATCATCATCATCATCATCATGGGTTGGATGGTTTGATGGGAGCTGGTAGGCCAGAGACTGCTAAGCTCTACTGTCTGCTTTCATATTGCTTCTATGGCAGGGTACCCTCCCTAATGTCAACCACTTTACAGAGTTTACTGGGTGTTTTTTTTTTTTACATGGCTCCAGCACCAGTGGGGTCACCAACTAACTTACAAGACAAATTTCCCTTGATTAGGAGGGGGAGTTGTGTTGAGGGAGGGGGCTTTGCACTTGTTGATGAGAAGCCTAAGTATGATAGAGGAATAGAAATAGGTATCTTGCCGTAGAGGAGATTGCATGGCAACCCGTCAGAAAACAGAGAGTTATAAAGGAAGATAGATAGATAGATAGATAAATAGAGAGAGAGAGAGAGAGAGAGCAATATGTGAGAGAGTGTTAAAAAGGAAGAAAGAGAGAAAAAGAGTGAGATGGTGGTAGAGATGTGTCAGGACACATCCTCGAAGTACAGTGGTGGGGTGAATATATGTGAAGTGGTTCAGAGGACTGGACTGGGTTAATGGGCAGGAAAAGATAAAAGGGAAAGTTTTATAAGAGTGTGAGGGGAGAATGGGGATGGAATAAAGTGATTTTGGAAAGATATAGCAGTGACTCAATGGGGCTATGATAGATATGTGAGGACCTTGAGAGAGATAGCAAATAAGAGGGGTATTAAAGATGGAGTATAGCAGAAGAGAGAGAGAGAGAGAGATCATTGACTGAAGGCATAGAAAGGAGATAATTGGTGGAAATTATGGGTAGAGAAGAAAAAGAAATGGAAGTGGTTCAAAGTGGAAGAGGAAGAAACCAAAAGTTGTGAGTATGTAGTATGTGCCTATTCTGCTCTTGGGTGTTTACAACAACCAAGTAGTACCATAGATAAAAACATGATGAATGGTAGGATAAATGAGACATGGTGTAAATGCTTGATGAAAGAGAGAGAGAGAAATTGGAGGTGGAGGTGGAGCAGAGCTCTGCACATACAAGCATTACCAAGGTAGTTTTTAGGATATCATTCTGCTTTAGTAGATGGGTCTTCTTGAGCACAGCAAAACTCTAATTATCTCAGTCCTTTGCCTCCGTAAAGCTCAGCATCTTGAGGTCAGCCTTCAATACTTCATCCCATGTTTTCCTCTTCCACAAGTTCCATCCACTTTAAGTGATTGGCACTTCTTTACACAACTCTTCTCATCCATATGCATCACATGACCAAACCAACACAATCTTCTTTCTTGCATGCTACATCTAATTCCTCTTATGCTTTATTTTACTCTCAAAGCACTAACACTTTGTCATATATATATATACACACTGACATTGCACATCCAACACAGTATACTAACTTCATTCTTCTTCTGCATGTCCTCTGCATTTAAGGCCCTGTGTCTCATGACTACGTAGCATTGCTGTTCATACATAAGCATCATACAATCTTCCTTTCACTTAAAGAGAGAGACCTTGTGTTGCAAACAGAGGCAACAAAATTTTCTTCATCCATTTCTTATTCTAGCAACTATACTTTTGGAACATTCTCTTCCACTGCTAATTAGGTCACCTAGGTAATAGAAATTACTTATTACCTCTAGAGAACCTCCAAGACATTTGAGAAAATCATTTTCTCATGCATTTGTTGTCTCTATGGCTCCTGTGCATCTTCCATGCTCAAACACTACTTTCTCCATTAACCTTCCTGTGATTCCACTGCACCTCTTGTGCATCTATAGCTTGCACTGGGTACACCATATTAGGAATTTCTGCTTATAGCTTTCCAGGGCTATTTACCCATAGTTGGTAGAGTCGTGTTTATTTCTTTCTCACTGGAACTTTGGTCTTTGCTAATTAACTTTAAGGTCCTTCGATTCCAGGTTTTGCTTCCATGCCAGGAATTTCTTTTCCAACTCTGTTATAGACTCCACTATAAATACAAGATCATCAGCATATACTAGTGTGTGTGTGTGTGTGTGTGTGTATGCAAGTGAGTGGAAAAACAAAAGAAGAGCACTCAACACATTTATTGAGAGCTATATGTGTATATCAAAACAGTTTGATTCAAATTCCTTAGTAATCCGAGTGTCAAAGCATGATTCTAATCCCCAACCATTGAAAAGTTTACATATATATATACAGACACACATCGTTTAACGTCCGCTTTCCTTGCTAGCATGGGTTGGATGATTTGACTGAGGGCTGGCAAACCAGATGGCTGCACCAGGCTCCAATCTTGATCTAGCAGAGTTTCTACAGCTGGATGCCCTTCCTAACGCCAACCACTCCGAGAGTGTAGTTGGTGCTTTTATGTGCCACTGGCACAGGGCCAGTCAAGCGGTACTGGCAACAACCTCGCTTGAATCTTTTACACATGCCACCGGCGTGGGTGCCAGTAAGGCGATGCTGGTAACGATCACGCTCGAGGCGATGCTGGTAACGATCACACTTGCACATATATATATATATATATATATATATATGTGTGTGAGGGGTATGTATGCATATGTAAATATTCTTTATGCCAATTATTCTTGGCAGCACACATGCTCTGTTTGCTTCATTCCTGACTCATTAGAAACAGCTGCTGGCCAACTGAAATTATTCTTTTAAGCTGTCCCTCCACATCCTTCACACAACAAAAATTCAAAATCCCCAAGTCTTCCAAGTACCTCATTCTTAGCTGTGCTACAGTTGTCCAGATAAAAAAAACAAGACCTGCAATACCTGAAGAAACTCATTTACCCTCCAAAATTAGGTGGTGACCTTGCAATGCAATTCATGCATGACTGATATCTAAACCAAAAAAAGATGTCTTCTTGCATCACACAGACCTCATTCTATCCTGCTATTTTCTTGCCTGAAGAATTTCCACCAGCTTTTCAGGATCCTTTTTCCCTCCGCTTCTTAAAAACAATGGTTCTGTGGGCAGTAACCATATGAGGAGAGCCTGTCCCATTGTATGGTTGATTCACTTTGCTACACTTCTCGCTCCTTCTATAATAGTAAACATGAAATTCTGTCTGTCTGGGACCCCTGCATCTCATTCCTCATTTGCTCTACATAGACATATTATACCTTTTTGGAATCAAGATGATCCTGGGATCGAAAATCTGCCTTCCATTTGGTTCTTGAACATCTAGCATTGGGATCTGATTTAAAACCATTTGGGCTGCTATTTCTAGCAGGCAGAACTTGGCTGATTTCTGCCATCTTTTAGTATGATGGAGACAACTGATCCAGTGGAGCACTAGACTAAAAGCAATGAATTATTGTGTTTAAGATCAAACCCTTAGAGGATGGAATTTTGTATTTTATCCCTCTAAGATCAATAAACTGAATATCAGGAAGACTTAGAGTTCAAATTCCACAGAAGCTACTAACATGAATAGCAATAATAAATTAGAATCCTCCCTTGGGAAAAGAGGGCTTGATTGTATATAAGATCAATATAAAACACATTAATCTTCAGAATGCAAATGACTGAATTACATGAAGCACTTAAATAGTCAAATAAGCTAAAAGAATACTATTTATATAGATAATTACACCAATAGCTGTTTATTAGTCAGTACACATATGTACCTAACTACTACAATAATAAAAGGGAAATTTTCTGATGCACATATATTGTAAATGCACACACACATACACACATACATTTTTTTCTGACAACAGGTTCTGCTCTTAATTCATGGTTGAGTAATTATTTGTTGCAACAATATGCAAATGTTCAACTTTTCATCATCAGCCTATTTATTCCACCTTTTGGGAAACAAATTTGTGTGTCTGCTCTCTTTCTTTCTCTGCCTGTCTGTCTGTCTGTCTCTGTCTCTCTCTCTCTCTCTCTCTCTCTCTCTCTCTCTCTCTCTCACTCTTTCTTTCTCTCTCTATGTTTGTGTGAGTATATATATTTACCCTCTAAAATTAGGTGGTGACCTTGCAATGCAATTCATGCATGACTGATATCTAAACCAAAAAAAGATGTCTTCTTGCATCACACAGACCTCATTCTATCCTGCCATTTTCTTGCCTGAAGAATTTCCACATAGGGTTGTCCTGAAAGTAATGCAAAAGAGGGCAAAACTTATTTATTCATGGACATAGCTTGTTCAAATTGTGCATGTTGGGTAACTCTCCTCTATAATAACCCCACTTTCTCTTTCATTGCAGGCAAATAATGGATTTCAAATACAAGCAATGTGCTATCATAGAGTTCTTTATATATAAGGGAAGCAGGCTGTCTGACATTCATGGGAGTCTACAGGTTGATTACTGAGATGTCACCCTTTACAAAATCAATGTGCACAGATCATCATCATCGTCATGCTAGCATGGGTTGGACGGTTCGACCGGGGATCTGGGAAGCCAGAAGGCTGCACCAGGCTCCAGTCTTATCTGGCAATGTTTCTACAGCTGGATGCCCTTCCTAACGCCAACCACTCCGTGAGTGTAGTGGGTGCTTTTTACGTGCCACCCGCACAGGTGCCAGGCGAGGCTGGCAACAGCCATGGTCGGATTTGTGCATTTTACGTGCCACCGGCACGGAAGCCAGTCGAGGTGGCACTGGCTTCAGCCACGATTTGGATGGTGCTTTTTAGGTGCCACCGGCACGGAAGCCAGTCGAGGCGGCGCTGGCATCAGCCACGGGCGCTGAATGAAGTATTTTGAAGAAAGGAAATAATTTTGTCATTGCAGTTCTATTTCAATTTGTCCTGCTTCTGCATATTGCCTTCTGAGGAAGTAAACCTCATGTGCTGTGATGCCATTTTGCAATCAGTGATTTACAGAAGTTCAGATTTCTAAATGTGTCTTTTATATGACAGTAGTCTTTCCATGTATTTCTTTGAAACTTGTTTGAAAACATTCCCCTATTTAATGCATCTCTTTAATGTTCTTGCTAGGCTTTTTACCTTTGTAGATACACTTTATACTGTGGTTATCGAGAATCAGGGTTACTCTTATGAAGTTGCTTTATGATCGATGTTTTCATAGTCATAATTGTCTTGGTCGGAGGATTGCAGTTTCGATTCCCAGACCAGGCGTTGTGTGTGTTTATTGAGCGAAAACACCTAAAGCTCCATGAGGCTCCGGCAGTGGGTGGTGGCGACCCCTGTTGCACTCTTCCACCCCAACTTTCTCTCTTTCTTCCTGCTTCTTGAGTAACGCTGCGATGGACTGGCGTCCCATCCAATTGTAGGGAACACATGCGCCACAGAAACAGGGAAACCGGGCCCATGAGCCTGGCTAGGCTTGAAAAGGGCACATAAATAAATAAAAAATATGTATGACTAAGGTAGCCAGCTGGTACAATCATTAGCACATTGGACAAAAATACTTAGCAGTATTTCTTCTAGCTCTTTGTAGTGTGAGTTCAGAGCCTGCTGAAGTCAATTCTTCCTTTCATCCCTTCAGGGGCCAATAAAATAAGCACCATCAAACACTGGAATTGATGTAACCAATTTGTTGCCTCCATTAAAAAATTGCTTGCCTTGAATCATGCAACAAACCTACATCCTGTTCAGGGACAATGTTGTGATGTTGGTTACTTATATGCCAATGAAACCAGCCTTAGGAGAACTATGGATAAAAAGAAAAAAGAGCATAACTTATCCAGTGCTGTTGTTGTTGTTGTTCTTCTTCTTCTTCTTCCAATCAGGACTCACACCGTTAGCCACAAAGAATAATCTCTAATTCGAGCCTACTCTAAACTACTAAGAATGTGTGTGGCAACTTGAAGATCCACCCACCACACGCGATAGGTTGGCAGTTGCATGGGCAAGAAAGCTACGTTTTTATCCTCATTTTGTAAACGGTGGCTTTTAACGGGTAGAGAGCTGAACCATCGCAATCTAGACTAGAGTCTGAAAGTTTACCACACCATGGTGGGTTACACCATGGTTCCTCTGCTTCGTGGCAGAAGTAGGAAGAAAGAGTGAGAGAAAGTTGTGGTGAAAGAGTACAGCGGGTTTCACCATCATCCCCCGCCGGAGCCTCATGGAGCTTAGGTGTTTTTGCTCAATAAACACTCACAATGCCTGGTCTGGGAATTGAAACTGTTCTTATGACCGCGAGTCCACTGCCCTAACTACTGGGCCATTGCGCCTCCACTAGTGCTGTTGTTGACTATTATTGCTATTTCATAATATGCTGAATATTAGATCTTAATTAGAAGTCAGATTACTGTCAGCTTTGAATTTTAGGCTGTTAAGGGTTGGTTATGAAACCTGCTTAAAATTTTGTTAAATCTACCACTTAGGTTTCTTCCATGAAACCCAAAGCAAACAAGCCTGCTAAGAAGAATTTACATTAATCATCATCATCATCATCATAATCGTTTAGCATCCGCTTTCCATGCTAGCATGGGTTGGACGGTTCAACTGGGGTCTGGGAAGCCAGAAGGCTGCACCAGGCCCAGTCTGATCTGGCAAGGTTTCTACGGCTGGATGCCCTTCCTAATGCCAACCACTCCATGAATGTAGTGGGTGCTTTTTACATGCCGCCGGCACAGATATAAAAATATATTAGATATAAAAATTAGAAAGCTTAGCTGTGAGAGAAATAAAGGAATATAAGCACATTGCTTTATTCTTCTCATAGCAAGGCTTTCTAATGTTTAAATTTATTTCAGTCCTAATCCATGCTTATATTGTCACACTAATAGATATTTTTCTCTTTGCTTTGTTGCCAGGGAGTGGTTTTTGTAAGCAATTTAATACAAATGATAAAGCTAGAAGACAGTCACGTTTGCAATATAGCATATAAACAACGTACACACATACATACACACATTCACAATTCACACATATGATAATGCAAGAGTTGGAAAACATACTTTACACATTACATACATTATCTGCTATAGAATTCAATACATTGGTTTGACTGATTAGATATGCTTCAACACATGCACATGTACACACACATATACATATAACCAGTCAGTACCTCATAAATCCAAACAGAAACATACTCTAAAGCTTTAGATCAGTAATACTTAAAAAGGTTGTTGATTATGTATGTGTGTGTGTGTGTGTGAGTGTGCGCAGCCATGTGTGTGAAGGTATGTGTGTATGTGTGCGTGTGTGAAGGCTTAGTGGTTAGGGTGTTTGGTTCACAATCATAAGGTTGTGAGTGGTCAATACCCAGAAGCATGTTGTGTCCCTGAGCAAGACCCTTTTTTTTATGTTGCTCCAGTCCACTCAGCTGGTAAAAATGAGTTGTACCTGTATTTCGAGGAGCCAGCCTTGTCACACTCTGTGTCATGCTGAATCCCCCTGGAACTATGTTAAGGGTACATGTGGCGAGCTGGCAGAAACGTTAGCGTGCCGGGCAAAATGCTAAGCTGTATTTCGTCTGCCGCTACGTTCTGAGTTCAAATTCCGTCGAGGTCGACTTTGCCTTTCATCCTTTCGGGGTCGATTAAATAAGTACCAGTTACGCACTGGGGTCGATATAATCGACTTAATCCGTGTGTCTGTCCTTGTTTGTCGCCTCTGTATTTAGCCCCTTGTGGGTAGTAAAGAAATAGGTACACGTGTCTGTGGAGTGCTCAGCCACTTGCATATTAATTTCATGAGCAGGCTGTTCCATTGATTGGATCAACTGGAACACTCATTGTCATAACCAACAAAGTGCCAGTTATATATATATATATGCATTCACATACATGTGTGTGATATATACAAATATGTATGTGTGCGTATACATATTTATGTATACTTGTATGCATGTGTGTGTACTTATATATATATGTATATCTATCAGTCTATCTATCTCTCTCTCTCTCTCTCTCTATATATATATATATAGAGAGAGAGATTTTGATTGAATGTTTTAATTTTAATTGAATTCCATTTCCCTTTGACATGATTAAATACTGTAAGTTTTTGGATAATTTTCGGTTAAAAGTTGGCGGTTTTTCATTGTAGCCAGCGAAGGACTGTGTCTGCGCAGAAAAATTTGAATAGTTAGTTCATATAAACACGAGACAAGTAGCCTTGTTTGTCTCGTGTTGGATATGTACAACCCTAGGTTGGACCTTGCTGAAGAAAATCAGACCTTGTGAGTTCTCCTTGACTCACTAAAAGATGATCAGAAACTAATTGGTCCAGGGACTAGATGGTAAATGTTTTTCATTTCCAATTTATTCCTGTTGAATTTTATCCGTTATAAAATAAATAATGTACAGAATTCCTCATCTCTAAAATTATTTTGGTTATAACCAGCTAATAACCAAAATATGGCGGGCAAGAACAACATGCCTAGGACAAGTCAGTATATCTTGTGGGACATCTCTTTCTTTATGCATGTGTCTCATGTACCACAAATGGCATAGATTCATGCAACACGGTTAGATGCACAATATCCTACCCATGGTGGACAATTGTAGGATGGAGCAAAACAATTGTCATACTGAATAAAGACTAGTGCTAAATCTATTTTCTGTTTCCTTCATCAAGTATTATCTCATTTAACACTGCGAAATTCCTGGCTTAGATCTAGAGGAAATATATCCCAACTGTGGATGATACCAGGAAGCCCAAACTATGAATGTGCTTTGCTCAACACACTAATTATCATATAGCCATTAGTCCGAAAAATTACATATATATATATATATATATATATGTACTGAGAAAGAGGTGGGGGTAGGAAGAGAAAAGGAGAGGAAGAGTGAGTAAAAATGGAATGAATGAAAGAGAGGGAGAGAGCGAGAGAGTCATGTTGTTTGTGGTATTTATTGAAAGTCGGAAACTGAGACCATGTGTAATATTGTAATGGATACATTCAATTCGGGTGAATTCTCTGTTGTTTGATCTGGAGCTACTGGTATGAGACTGTTTTTAAACCTGTTCACAGTGAAAGTTTATATCCTTTGCTCCATTTGTTTACATTTTTATGGCTTATTTTGCAGTCATGTTTTCATATAAACTAAATTACAGAATTTACTAGGTGCATTTTATGTAAGTATTAGCACAAGAGAAGTTTTCTTCTCTCTGTTATGACTAAAAAGTTCCCACTATCCCATGTTGTCTTTGTTTGTTTGTTTTGTTTACTTTTACCAAATGGTCATTTTGTCTCCGGTAAATAAAGAGAGAGTGAGGAAAGGGATCCCAGGTGAGGGTGCTAGATGAGAGAGAAAAGAGAAAGAGAGAAGAGAGAGAGAGAGAGACTGTTGGTAAGGAAATTGGTTTGGAATAGAATGGGTGGACATAATAAGTGAAAAGAGTTACAAGAGGAAATGAGAAAGAAAGAAAGGGAGAGAGAGTATTGGAGAGTTAGTGAAGTGGGGAGAGAGAGAGAAATAGAGGAAAGTAACATATGAGAGTGATGAAAGGGGATACTGTTAGGAGAGTGGTTATGATGGATATCAATAAGGAGTGACAGGTAAGGGAAAAAGAGAGTGATTGCTAGCAATAAAGAAGGATTGAGTACGGGCAAATCAAATGTGATGACAATCTTCTTTACACAGGAAGCTTGATGGGAGAGAGAATGAGTGATAATAGGGAGACCCACTGATAAGAGAGGAGTAATTGATAGATGAGAGTATAATGAAGAGTTGGGTAGAGCAATAAATGGAGACTTAAAGACTCCGCCGGTTACGACGACGAGGGTCCCAGCTGATACGATCAACGGAACAGCTTGCTCGTGAAATTAACGTGCAAATGGCTGAGCATTCCACAGACACGTGTACCCTTAATGTAGTTCTTGGGGATAATCAGCGTGACACAGAGAGTGACAAGGCTGACCCTTTGAAATACAAGTACAACTCATTTTTGCCAGCTGAGTGGACTGGAGCAACGTGAAATAAAGTGTCTTGCTCAGGGACACAACGCGTCGCCGGGAATCGAACTCACAACCTTACGATCATGAGCTGAATGCCCTAACCACTAAGCCACGCGCCCTCACATAATGGAGACTATATGCCAAAGCAGAGGCACATGGCCTAGTGGTTAGAGCAGTGGACTTGCGGTTGATGGATCGTGGGTTCAAATCTCAGACCAGGCAATGTGTGTATTTATGAGTGAAACACCTAAGTTCCACATGACTCCGGTAGAAGGTAATGGCAAACTTTTGCCGACTCTTTCTCTCACTCTTTCCTCTTACATCTAGCAGCTCTCCTGCAACAGACCGGTGTCCCATCCAGGTGGGGAACCTATATGCCAATGAAACTGGGTAACTGGCCCTTATGAGCCAGGCATGGCTCAAGAAGGAACAAGCAACATGTTAAAGTACTACTGTTACTTTCAATGATGAGTATTCCAGTTGTTTGATCAACTGAATTGCACCATTCGATCATGATCGTTGCCAGCATCACCTTACTGGCACATGTGCCAGTGGTATGTGAAAAACAACATTTGAACGTGTCGCTGGACTGGCTTCTATGCAGATGGCACGTAAAAACTACCATTTGAGTGTGGTCGTTGCCAGTACCACCTGACTGGCTCTCATGCTGGTGGCATATAGAAGTACCCACTACATTCTCAGAGTGGTTGGCGTTAGGAAGGGCATCCAGCTGTAGAAACTTTGTCAGATCAGATTGGAGCCTGGTGCAGCCTTCTGACTCACCAGTCCTCAGTCAAACCATCCAACCCATGTTAGCATGGAAAGTGGGCGTTAAATGACAATAATGATGATGATGATGTGGCTGAATATTCCACAGACATATTTTGCCTTAATGTTATTCTTATGTACAATCAGTATGATGCAAAGCTAGCAATTTGAATAACAGGTTCGAACCATCTGACAGGCTTCCACATTCCCATTTACCATGTATCATTCACAAAAAACCTTAGACTGTCCAAGGCCCATGATAGGTGATATTTACTCAAGATGCTACACAAAGGAATTGAATCCAGGATGGCAAAGCAAACCTCATAGCCACTCAGTCATGACTGTTCCCATTTTCAACAGCCATCATAGAAATTTCCATCCCATGTCTCCTGAAAAATCTGAAATACTAAGTTTGGAGCACCCATCTCTCTCCTCTGCAGCAAGACACTTGTTCCTGTCCCTCTTTCTTAATTTAGCTGGTCTTTACCTAGCGTGGAACCACCTCTTCAATACTGCACCCTCACTTTGTCAAGAGATCTTGTCTTGTTAGTTACTTGATAACCACACTAGTGCTGGTGCTATGAAAAAAACAAATACCCAGTACATTCTGCAAAGTGGTTGGCATTAGGAGGGCCACCCAGCTATAAAAACCTTACCACAGAAGACACTGGAGACCGACACATCCCTCAGTCCAGTTAGATTCAGTTGAACTGTCCAATCCATGCCAGCATGGAATACAAATATTGAATGATGATGATGGTGACAGAGGACCAGTAAGTCAACATTTTGTTTTCTTTATCCTTCATAAATCATCAGACTACTGTTGATAACTGAATGAAATAAAAAAAAATTTTAAATACTTAAATATTTCAAAACTTTATTTTCCTTTTGGTTACAATGTTTGATTAAATTTTTTTTTTCATATTTTCAAAATGATACCAACTTATAAAAATTTATGAATATATATAAATTTTCTTTGAAAAATTCATATATATATATATATATATATATATATATAAAATCTTAAGTCGTAATTAAAAAGTTTATTTTTTGATTTACAAACTTCATTAATATATTTTTTCTAATTACATTTTGAAATACAAATATTTTTCAAATAATATTGTCCACTGCTTTATTGCAAAAAATATTAATAAAGAAAATAAAAATATACAGACTTTAAAAAAATCTTTTAGTCAAGAGGGAGAAAATTACTCTAGAATCAGAAACCTGGCCTTATTGCTTGGAGCAGAGTGGGCTCTGGTAAAGACACCCAAAGTGCCAGGTGGTGGTGTTAAACCAGATCATGGGTTAAATTTACCACCCATGTACACCAAGGCAAAATTCAAACTCAGAGTGCAAAGAACTGGAACAAATACCACAAGGCATTCAGTTGGATGTTCTTGCAGTTCCACAAATCCTTTGCCTTGGATTGGTATTCTTTTTCTTTAGCCCTAAAAGATTGAAAGGCAGAGTTGGTCTTGGTAGGATTTGAGTTCAGTACAGAACATCTGAACAAATACTACAAAGTATTTTGCCCAATGCTCTGCTAGTTTGCCACTTTAATAATGAAAATATATAATTATAAAAAGCAATTTCAAAGACAGTTGGTAGTATTTGTGTGACTAAACCATACTTATTCTTTTTCTCTCAAAAGTTTATTTTAGATATTTGTAGAATATCTGGTTTTTGTTATCTATAGGCAAAAGGCTTTATTGCATATTGAAATACATTCAAAATTTCAAGTTAATGAGAAATTGAAGAACATTCCCATGGATAGAAATTTCACTCAAATGGTTTTACCATAGAATTATTTGAACTTACTATAGCAAAACACACTGCAGTCAATTTCTGTAATTGCTGTCTTCATTGTCTTTCATAATTCAAATACTTCCTGTACCTATAAACTATAACATCCCCACTCAAGGACAGTTCCTGTACTCACTTCTCACAATTCTTCAAACTCTGTATATAACATTTAACCAAACCCTTCCATCCTAGAATCACAACTCTATGGAACTCACTCCATACTCACATTTTACTCAAAGATATCATCCTGCTGAATATCAACTTCATTGATCTCTCTTCAGTCTGGAATGGCTTCAGTAGGCAATAGCCTATGGAGGTCATCTCATTTTGGACTAAATAAAAGAAATCAACTATACTCTATGTTATAGAGTATTCTATGCTGTATAGAATAGACACTATGCTTAGCATGGTGTATACTCTATAGTTGAGTGTATTTGATTACTGAGAGTTAAGTATTCTATCTATGGAAACAGCACCAGTAATCCTTCAGCAGTTGGCTATCACTTATCAGTTCACAACTGATGACTCATTGAATTAAATTCAATACCCTGAGATTTAAGCATTTGCAATATATTTAGGGATATAATTTACTAGAAACATTTGTTTATGATGAGATTCACTTGAAAAAAAGATAGTTTCAGATAGGTTCATGGATGGAATTAAAAAGATAGTCGTGATGATGAAAGATATATAAGTAGCGATTTTCATGAAGTTAACTTATGGCTTCACTTATTTTGTATGATTAACACTTGTAATTTTATTGAAGTAAAGTCATAAAGTGACATATCTCTTGCATAAAAGTGCCTAAAATGGGTTATTCTGCTCCTAAGAGATTTGTTAGAATCGTTTAACAAAGCAGTTAAAAATTCGTTACTCCTTTAAAAGTTCATGTGTTTATAATTTTTATAAGGTTGTGTAACTTAGTGGAGAAGAAGAACATAGTTAAAGGAGCAATGGATTGCAAAATCATATGGGACCAATGAAATAGTAATTAAAAGAACTGGGAGGTAAACAAAAGCAACTATTTCAACAGTTTAACAAGTCAGCATAAATGGGATAATGTGGTATTAATTCAATGTTTTAAGCATGAGCAGATCATGTTTTTATATGCGTTAAATCCAGCATTGAAGAAGTATTCTAAAAGTGTTTAGTGAAGACACTTTAGATGATCTTAAGATGTATCAGATAAGTATGGTTATCAGGTTAATTAGTATTGGATGCGATGGAAAGAAATGATACATCTATTGGATCTGTAATATTATGAAAAACAGGCACTTGTGACCTGAGAATGGTTGGGCATTAAATGGCATCATTTGATGTGTAGATGAAAGCAGCTGAAATAGTAAGAATATGATTCAATGGAGAATAAGTGCTCAGAGAAAAAAAAAATGAAAATGCTGTATGTTGACAGTGAAAATGGCTATTGGAAGATCAAGGAAAATGTGTGAATAGTTAGGGAGATGAAATATCAAGTCATTGAACTCCACAGACAAGCTGCTGCAGGACAAAGATGAGTGGAGATTTGCCACACTGTAGTTCTTTCCAGTCTGTGTTACCATGAAAACAATTAGTGTTAAAATAATAATGAAAATGATTCCACTTCATTTTTATCAAGAGTAAATGGGAGATCTCATCTTGCACAGATTATGGCTTGGAAACACAGGCCATAAATATCAACAGGTGGACATCTGTGGTAATCGTTTGTATATACAATGACAAAGGGAATAAGCTTGTTTTATCTGGAAAGATTTTTGATTCCCTACATGTATTATGAGACTGACAATAGTGGTCAAACTTTGAATTATTATGAACATCTTTAAGCTTATAAAAAGAATAAAATACTGCTTGAAAAAGAGGTCAGAATATTGTATCTGTGAATGTATATTTGTGGGCTAAATGATCAAATAACTGTGACCTACATGCTTAATACTTCAGCTATGTCTTGCTTTAATCTAACTGCACACATCAATAAACAACATTTGATTTTAGGACTTGTTAGAAGAAAAGGTAAGAACTTATATGAATGTTAATTAGTGAATATATGATTGTGTGTGTGTGTGTGTGTGTGTGTATACATATATGTCCTTGGTATGACATTAATCTGCATCCAGTGTTGAGGCCCCAGTTTGAGAAGTCACCCATTAGTTATCATTACTCTCAGGTCCATTCTGATCTGGAATGGTAGTACCTGTCAGGGTCCCATCCATGGGTTAAATAGAATTTTCTAAGTGTAAACTGAGATCCTTAGCTGCAATGAAAACAAACAGTTTAGGAGAAGGAAAAATCCAAAATTAATACCCTCTTCATATCCTAAGCAAGCATGGAAGAGTATGGCTGATGAAACCAACATGAGGTATGTCCATTAACACCACAGATACTACAGATACAACTAGCTCGTGTTAGTGTGCAATCTGCTGCATGAAGAGATATGTACACTTTAAGATTAACCATAAACGTATACATACATACACATAACCCATGTAAGCAAAGAAATGTTAGTTAAAAAAAATTTTGGCTTGAGATCGGTAGCATTGATTTAAAATAAAATACCAAAAGAAAAATAGTTAACAACAAGGAACACTGAGACGTTAACCACAAGAAATCTCTTTAAGTCTGGTAACAATTTTCTGATATCAAATATAAAAAAAAAATTTCCAGAGCATCAATGCTTCAGACAAGGTTTGAACTTATGTTGTAAGAGCTAGGAAGGAAATATCACATTTGTCTTTTAATGGATTTTGATAGAAGAATGTTACGAGACCTTTTGTTCTATCTTTATATATAAAAGTAAGGTTGTGTGTCTGTCTCCTACGATTTAGATTCCTAACTACTCCCACATTTTGCGGTGCAGTTTAATCAAAACCGGGTATCTTATAGTCGTGATTCATATCGAGCCCTTCTGGGTATTAGCATGCATCTACGATGAGTCTACGATTAAAAATAAAATTTACCATCATTTTTTTCCATTTTAATGCATTTTTTCGCTATTATATAAGGGAAGTAACTCTCTAAAAATGTCTACGATGAGTCAACGATTTAAAAAAAATTTACCATAATTTTTTTTCCATTTTTAATGCTTTTTTTTGCTATTTTTTGGCTATAACTCTGTAAAAATGCTTATATAGTTATTTCCCTTACAAACCCGAGCAACGCTGGGCGATACTGCTTGTTTTGTATAAAGTAAGAAGGCAATGAAGTTTAAACTGAAGGATGATTGTTTGTCTGAGAAGTTCAAATTGTGCTGCAGTTAGCATTGGGGTGCTCTTATAAACACTCATTCTATATTTGGTTGAATTATCATCATTTAATGCCCATTTTCCATGCTGGCATGGGTTGGAGGGTTTGACTGCACCATGCTTCACTGTCTGTTTTGACAAGGTTTTCACTCTTGCTACTTTTTGTTATATATGTTAGTCAGAGGAGGATATATTGCCTTCCCAAATTCGTGACATTGTTGTGGTTGATGTTCAGTTTGAACAACTGTAGGATGGTGACTAGAGGAAAAACATGGACGAGGAAAAGCTTCACATGGGATGCAATTTGAGGAATGGTTAAAAAAAAAAAACCCTTTATTATGGAATCTGGGGAGTTAAGACACAGTAGGGACAATATGACAAGTTACAACTATCTCAGTTGAGTCTGGAGGGAGAGGGGATATTTAGGAACTTGTAGCTTACCAAATGCTAAGTATAAAGCATATCCAACTATATATATATATATATATATATCATCATCATCATCATCGTTTAATGTCCGTTCTCCATGCTAGCATGGGTTGGACGGTTCAACCGGGGATCTGGGAAGCCAGAAGGCTGCACCAGGCTCCGGTCTTATCTGGCAATGTTTCTACAGCTGGATGCCCTTCCTAACGCCAACCACTCTGTGAGTGTAGTGGGTGCTTTTTATGTGCCACCTGCACTGGTGCCAGGCGAGGCTGGCATCGGCCACGGTCGGATTAGTGCATTTTACGTGCCACCTGCACGGAAGCCAGTTGAGGCTGCGCTGGCATCGGCCACGATTCGGATAGTGCTTTTTACGTATCTCCAGTCCAGGGGTCCTAGCATCTGCCGGGTGCCAGTCATAGGATTGGTTCAATTTCGATTCCGAATATATATATATATATATGAGGGGTGTATAAAAAGTCTTCAGCTTCAAAAAAGCAAAAGATGGTACAAAACTTGATGAAGGTACAAGACTTCAAGGCTCAAAACTGTTCATACACCCCTTGTGTGTGTGTGTGTGTGTGTGTGTGTGTGAGTGTGTGCGTGTGCGTGTGCGTGTGTGTGTGTGTGTGTGTGTGTGTAAGAGAGTATTGTAGTTTGCTTGAAGCATTGTGTATTGTTTGTAAACAATAATAATAAATAGTAATAATGTGTTTTGAATGGCACAACAATGCACTATAATACAAATAATGGACTATAATAACTGGTGTAATTTAATCATCCTCCTTCAGATTTTCCTAGGGATATCTGAAGTAGGAATTTTTATATCTGAAATATCATATGAGGCTATGGATGATTAAATTGCACCAGTTATTATAGTCCATTGTTGTACCATTCAAAAGACATTATTACTATTTATTATATATATATATCAAAATCAAAATCGCTGACGTGGCCGATCACAGTACCACCTGATTGGCACGTGTGTCAGGGGAACATTAAAAGCACATCCAAGCATGGTTGTTGCTAGGGCCACGGATCAGCTCCTGTGTCGGTGGCACATAAAAAGCACCTTTCGAGCATGATTGTTGCCAGTGTCGCCTCACACGCACATGTGCCAGTGGCACGTAAAAAACAACATTCGAGCATGGTTGTTGCCAGTGCTGCCGGACTGGCTCCCGTGCAGGTAGCATGTAAAAAACACCTTTTGAGCATGGTCGTTGCCAGAACCGCCAGACTGGCCCTCGTGCAAGAGGCACGTAAAAGCACCCACTACACTCTCGGAGTGGTTGGCATTAGGAAGGGCATCCAGCTGTAGAAACTTTGCCAGATCAGATTGAGCCTGGTACAGCCTTCTGGCTCACCAGTCCTCAGTGAAACCGTCCAACCCATGCCAGCATGGAAAGTGGACGTTAAATGATGACAGACTGACAGACAGACAGACAGAATACATACATACATACATACATACATAGATGCTCATACATTTTGTCAACATTCAATTTTTATGAAAATTTTTAGTGAAAGGAAACATTTGTGTAGAGAAATTTATGAAATGAAACTGAAGTTAAAAATACTTTGACAAAGAATTTAAGCCAAGTTGCAGATTTAGTTCACTATATACTAACATCAAAGCCAAATGGAGTTCAGTAATTATAACAGCTGGTTGGTCGGTTAAGGGAGGATGATATAAAATTACTAAAAATATTGGCTTGTTTTTTTCAAGGGTTGAGAAAAAGAGGTTATAATTTAAATTATTAAATTCCTTTGAGAAAAGCTTTTAATACTAAAGCGAAGTCTGAGGTGGACTTTGCCTTTCATCCTTTCAGGTCACAATAAAATAAGTACCAGTTGAGGACTGGGGTTGATTTAACTGACTTACTCCCTCCCCTAAATTTGCTGGCCTTGTACCAAACATTTGAAACTGATATTAGGAAGGGCATCCAGCTGTAGAAACACTGCCAGATCTGACTGGCCTGGTGCAGCCTTCGGGCTTCCCAGACCCCAGTTGAACCGTCCAACCCATGCTAGCATGGAAAGCGGACGTTAAACAAATATGATGATGATGATTAAAGTGAAGTATTTTCAACAGGGAATTGAGCTCATTACATACACTCAATTATATTAAAACGCATATACTAAGTTTTAAAATTGGCAAACCCTTAACATAGAGATGTATATATTTGAATGCATGATTGGATCATGTGTATGTATGTGTATTCCAGCATGTGTGTCTGTTTTATTATAATACATATACAAAATGAAACAAGCTCTTTTGAAATCCGTTAGTGTTCTAATTTTCATGTATACTTGAAGCTTGCAAAGCAAATACATAAACATAATCCAGTTTACTTATTTAAAAAATGAACTTGTTTATATCTTGTATTTTGTGACCAACCATGTCACTGCTTATAAATTTGAAATAGGCCAATCATTGGGTTTATCATATTTCTGATGGTATGTGTGATAAGGGAGTGTCACTAGCTTGAGTAGAATAATACAGGAAGGTATTCGTTGATCTTTGTGTCTTTTACATTTGTGAAAGGCTTACACATACAAACATTATATGTGTGTATATATAACTTTGGCACAGTTTTTACCAAGGTTGCTCAAGATATTATATAGTTGGATCAAATTTTGTATCAGGTGGTTGCAAAGCAGACGTCTTATCCACCCAGTCAATCTAATACTCTAGAGAAAAGTATCAATTTGCAATCTTGTATTTTATGAAAAAATACCTTTAATTTCTAATCACAGCTGCAATGCACTGGTTTATAATATTGAATACACTGGTGGATTGCATCTAATGCACTTGTTTATCACATATAATGCACCGGCTTAGGACATGTAATTGATCGGTCACATCTAGTGCAGTGTATTGCATTTAGTGCATTAGTTTATTATATCCAATGCATTATTTTATTGCATCTAATACATTGGTTATCACATCTGATGCACTTTTTATCACATCTAATTCATTAGTTTATTGCATGTAATGCAGTAGTGCATTGCATATATATTAATTATTACATCTGGATGCACTGTTAATCACATCTAAAGCATTGGTTTATCGCATGCAATGCTCTGGTATGATCTAATACAATGGTACACTGGATGCATTGTATTAGTGTATTGCTTGTGCTGCAGCGGTGTATCACATTTAACACATGATACATTGCATGTAATACAATAGAAAATGATGTATCACTTTATCAAGCTGGTACTGGAGTTGATATAATCAAATATATACCATCTCCAAAATATATATGGCCTAATGCTTATTGGTAGAAATTATTATTGATTTATGACAACATACATCTATCTATGTAACCACATATATACATACAATCATACATGTACACACACACATACTTAAGAGGATATTTAGCATTTCTAAAATCAAATGATAATGAATAATTAATATTGTTGTGACATTGTAAAAGAATAAAAATAAAAATTAGAAAAGTGTTTATTTACAGTTTAACAGTGTTACTGTTGTCTAACAATTATTTTGTCCTTCAATAAAAGCTAAACTAAAAATGACTGTATTTAAGAAATAATTACAGGCTGTACTGGTAATTATTTACACTGTTAAAACAATGCAAGCCTTTAAAAGCTTTATACAATAGTCTTAGTTATTGACAGCAGTTATTACCCCTGCCTTCGCAAAGGCGGAGGTATTGTTTTCAGTCATGTTTGTTTGTTTGTTTGTCCGTGGACAAGATATCTCAAAAACCACTGGAAGGATTCAGATGAAACTTTCAGGGAAGTCTGGCCTCATGACTGGCACGAACTGATTAGGTTTTGGGATTGATCTGGTACCAGACAAGGATTCTTCATTATTTTTTTCTGTTTTTTTTTTCACCTAAGGTGTAGGAGTGGCTATATGGTAAGTAGCTTGCTTACGAACCACATGGTTCCGGGTTCAGTCCCACTGAGTGGCACTTTGGGCAAGTGTCTTCTGCTATAGCCTCGGGCTGACCAAAGCCTTGTGAGTGGATTTGGTCGACGGAAACTGAAAGAAGCCCGTCATATATATATGTATGTTTGTGTGTCTGTGTTTGTCCCCCCAACATTGCTTGACAACCGATGCTGGTGTGTTTATGTCTCCATAACTTAGTGGTTCGGCAAAAGAGATCGATAGAATAAGTACTAGGCTTACAGGGAATAAAGTCCTGGGCTCGATTTGCTTGACTAAAAGGCGGTGCTCCAGCATGGCCGCAGTCAAAATGACAGAAACAAGTAAAAGAGTAAAAGCGTAAGAGTAATTTTTGAGAGCGGTCAAGTTCATTTTTAGTATTCTCGTTTGTGAGAGCAGTTGAGTTTATTTCAGATATTCTCATTTTAAAAATCATCTCTCGCTAATTGTTGAGAGGACGTTGGTGTTGCCTTGGCAGAGGTTTGCACTCTCTGAGTGCTCTTGTTTTCATATGTAATTATTGGAGAGGCTGAGAGAAACGTCAATACCAATAAAATAAATATAAGCAATTTGCTATTGAATCGCACCACAGAGACATAATAATTTCTCACAATGCAAACCCAATTTCTTACCTATTTTTTGAACCTGCTATTTCTATCCAAAGTCACCAACATAAACAGAGATAAGCCTTAGTATGTTAACTTTCCTACAACACACTACATGAAAATGAAATATTCAGGGATATTTTCAGTTTAGTTATTGTGGGTTAATGTGGAGGTGCATGGCTTAGTGGTTAGGATGTCAGCACCAAGATCGTAAGATTGTGGTTTCAATTCCTGGACTGGGTGATGCGTTGTGTTCTTGAGCAAAACACTTCATTTCATGTTGCTCCAGTCCACTCAGCTAGCAAAATTGAGTAACGCTGCGACGGACTGGTGTCCCATCCAGCTGGGGAACACATACACCATAGAAACTGGGAAACCAGGCCCATGAGCCCGGCTAGGCTTTAAAAGGGTGCATTTATTTTATTGTGGGTTACGGTTAAAGTGTACGCTTGCTGAGCAAAGAATTCAGAAGACATATTTTGTCACTTGTTGCTCTGCAGTAGCCATCCTGAACAAGAGAATTAACTCAGAAGTCACCTAAGTCACCTCCAGGTTTACCCTTTAGTATTCAAACCAACCATATTTGATTAAAATATTTTAACTATATTATGTTCAAACTGGCCAGATCCAGCCTCTTGCACTGACCTCCTACAATGTCATTTTAAAAATATACAATCACAGCATTGAAATGTTAAAGCTACAAGATAATACATGATTAATTCAAAACAATGTGAATAAATAAGCATTACTGGAAGCACTCCGTCGATTACGACGACGAGGGTTCCGGTTGATCCGAATCAACGGAACAGCCTGCTCGTGAAATTAACGTGTAAGTGGCTGAGCACTCCACAGACACGTGTACCCTTAACGTAGTTCTCGGGGATATTCAGCGTGACACAGAGAGTGACAAGGCTGGCCCTTTGAAATACAGGTACGACAGAAACAGGAAGTAAGAGTGAGAGAAAGTTGCGGTGAAAGAGTACAGCAAGGATCACCACCATCCCTGCCGGAGCCTCGTGGAGCTTTAGGTGTTTTTGCTCAATAAACACTCACAACGCCTGGTCTGGGAATCGAAACCGCGATCCTACGACCGCGAGTCCGCTGCCCTAACCACTGGGCCATTGCGCCTCCACAGATAAGCATTACATTTGACAGAGTAATATGAATGAAAAGGGTGAAATCAGTACCATTAGGAACTGTACAATTCACTACATAACTGATCAGTATATTCTTGCCTTGTAATTATGGACATTGTATCGGGAAGGACTGTGGTAAAGAAGCTTGCTTTTCAACTATGTGGTTTGGAGCTCAGTGCTATTGTATGGCACCTTGTGCAAGTGCCTTCTGCTATAGCCCTGGGCCAACCAATGCCTTGTGAGTGAATTTCATAGATGGAAACTATAAGTAAGCCTGTCACATGTGTGTGTGTGTGTGTGCACACTCACATCTGTGTGTTTGTGTTTGTTTCCCCACACCCACCTGACAACTTGTATTGGTTGGTTAATGTCCCCCATAACTTGGCAGTTCAACAAAAGTGACCAATACAATAAGTACCAAACATAAAAATGAGTACTGGGGTTGATTTATTCAGTTAAACCCTTCAAGGTGATGCCGTAGCATGGTCACAGTCCAATGACTGAAACAAGCAGAAGATAAGAGATACTCTAAGACATGAAAACTGTCTTCATGTGTTACTTCTGCAATTCCACAGATTATAGGACGGACAAATTGGTTAAGGGGAGAAGTGTTTATTTGAAGAAAAATAATCAATAAATATATAGAGGTAGAATGTGTGAAAAACCTCTTGCTATATGGTCAGAGGTTCTAATCCTATCACAGTAGGCAAATATCACTTTGGTCTTTAAGCGCCAGGTGTAAGCATGGTTGTGTGGTTGTGAAGTTTGCTTTGCAACTATGTGGTTTTAGGTTCAGTCCCACTGTGTGATGCCTTGGCAAAGCGTCTTTTGCTAAAGTTCCAGGCCAACCAATGCCTTGTGAGTGAATTTAGAAGATGGAAACTGTGTGGAAGCTTGTCATGTGTGTGTGTGTGTGTGTGTGTGTTTCTGTTTGTTTTTCACCCAGTGCTTGACAACTGGTGTTGGTTTGTTTATGGCCCTGTCACTTAGTGGTTTGGCAAAAGAAACTGAGGAGTAAGTACCAGATTCAAAAAATAAGAATTGGGATCAATTTTTTTGATTAAACCTTTCAAGGTGGTGCTCCAGCCTGGCAACAGTCCAATGACTGAAACAAGTAAATGATAAAAGATAACAGTGAAAAGACAGACAATAACAAAAAGTTTTGTTTTTAGAGTTGTGCTTAAAATTAAAAAAACAAAACAGAAGTTAAAATATTAAACAATTAGCAACAGTCATGAATTGAAACTCATGGCAAGGTGTTCAATAGCTCAACATATCAGTCCCACTGTTATTCAGTAATATTATCCATAATTGCAACCATTTTATTGTACCCCTAAGCTTGTCTCTAAATAGTGTGTTTCATAAGCCTAAAGGGCAATAGTGAAGTATTAGTCTCCATATATTCTTCACCCGCCTTACTGGCACCTGTGCCGGTGGCATGTGTAAAAAGATTCGAGCGAGGTCGTTGCCAGTACCGCCTGACTGGCCCTCGTGCCGGTGACACGTAAAAGCACTCACTACACTCTTGGAGTGGTTAGCGTTAGGAAGGGCATCCAGCTGTAGAAACTCTGCCAGATCAAGATTGGAGCTTGGTGCAGCCATTTGGCTCGTCAGCCCTCAGTCAAATCGTCCAACCCATGCTAGCATGGAAAGCGGACGTTAAACGATGATGATGATTTAACATCCACTATTCTATGCTAGCATGGGTCAAATGGAATATGTTGAGGTAGTTTTTCTATGTCCAGATGTACTTGCTGTCACCAACCCTCATCTTTTTTCCAAGAAAACTAATATTTTTTCCCATAACTAGACATGTTTTTTCACAGAAGACCTGGGATCACAACCTCATTTGTATGACAATGTTGCTCATTTACAATCACCATGTAATCATCATCATCGTTTAACATCTGCTTTCCATGCTAGCATAGGTTGGATGATTTCACTGAGGGCTGGTGAGCCAAATGGCTGCACCAGGCTCCAATCTTGATCTGGTAGAGTTTCTACAGCTGGATGCCCTTCCTAACGCCAACCACCCCGAGAGTGTAGTGGGTGCTTTTTATGTGTCACCGGCACAAGGGCCAGTCAGGCGGTACTGGCAACGAGGTATCACAGCTACAATTTCCATTTGATTTTTTGATGTTGATGTACTTGACTCAATAGGTCTCTAACTAAAATATTTGAAAGTTAAGCATCTTGGCCATGAACAGCATAGTGCTAATGGCAGGATGTAAAACTGCCAAGCTCTCAGTTGGCTTCTGGTGCCCTATCCACTCAGGTATCTTAATTCTTTAGCTTCCCTTACAGTAGATATAAAGACAAACAAGATATTAAGAAAACCCATGAAGATTCTTCCAGTTGGCCTCTTTCTATTCTAACATTTCTCAATTGATTATTTTCTTATTTTCTAATGAAGGGCTTTGCTCCAAAAATTAAGTATTTCCTCCTCATCATCATCATCGTTTAACGTTCGTTTTCCATGCTAGCATGGTTTGGATTGTTCGACTGGGGTCTGGGAAGCCAGGAGGCTGCATCAGGCTCCACTCTGATCTGGCAGTGTTTCTACAGCTGGATGTCCTTCCTAACGCCAACCACTCCATGAGTGTAGTGGGTGCTTTTTACGTGCCACCGGCCCAGGGGCCAGAGGAGGCTGGCAAACGGCCACGATTGGTTGGTGCTTTTACGTGTCACCGACACGGACGCCCGTCAGGCGGCGCTGACATCTGCCATGTTCGGACGGTGCTTTTAATGTGTCACCTTTAGAAATCTTAACACCTTTTTTTTGCTATTACTTTCACTGTATTAACTCTTGCAGATAGATCTCCTGCCTCTAATTTTTGTAAGTTCTAGTCTACCTCCATGATAACAGAATCTACTTGTGTTTTTAATGTATCTTTTTAAGAGGGAAGGCAGAGTCCATGATCCTCACAGAGCCCCCAAGATGAGTGGGAAGGAGGGAAGAAGGCATCCTCAAACCAGAAAGCTAGCCTAGATGGTCACAACTGAATGGACTCCACTAAAAATACCCAAAGTGCCAGGTATCATTGTCAAACTAAGTGAAGAATTAAGTCTATCACTTAAGTTGGTCTTAGTGGAATTTGAATTCAGAATGCCAAGAAGCAGAACAAATATAACAAGGTACCTGGTTTGACATTCTTAAAGTTCTGCCTATCCGTTCTTCTGGATTGGTACTTTATTGACCCAGAAAGGATGAAAGGCAAAGTTGATTTAGGCAGGATTAGAACTCAGAAAATTGGGTGTCAGAAAAAATACTGCAAAGCACTTTATCCAACATCCTAACGACTGCTGATTTGCTGCCTTGGATACGAGAGAGGTGAGTGTATGATGGATATAAGTAAATTTTGCTTTTACTTGATAGTATAATGTTGAAGGTTAGTATGGGACATGATGCAGTAAAACATCTACGTCAGGAATATAAAGATGTTTTAATTTATTAAAAAAAAAAAAAAGAAAAAGAAAATCTCAGTTAAGTGTACCAACCTCATTTGTTTAAATCAAAATGTAAAAGGAGTATTAAAATCACAGTAAAAAAAAATAATAAAATTGAGATCTTTGTTATAAGGAGGTTTCTTCTACACGATGAAAACAATAGAGTTGCTTTGTTTCAAAAGTAAGAATTGTAAACAATTTTCTGTTAAAAACAATGAGGTGACAGTCAAATAAATCAGCTGTGTTTTGACTTAGTGAAAGCACTTGGAACTTGCCATGAAATCTGAAAAATAAACAAACAAATAGGCATAAGTCTAGCTGTTACTATGTAAAGGGATACGTATGTAAAGAGATAAGATTCTAGAAGTTATTAGAGAAAATAACGAATTACAGGTTACAACGTTAGCAAGTTAGTAATACATGTTAAACAAATGAAAAGAATGATGAACAATATGATAGTGTCAAATAGCACAGCAATATGAGAAGGTTTGAGAAAAACCATGTATGATGTTGTTTATATAATCTACAGCTTTTATATAATAATAAACTAGATATCTATTAAATTATAAAATGGTGGTCTGTACCATTCTTTTGGATTTTTAGTCCAATCTGGATGATGCAGTTACACAATTTCCTTGAATCATTTTTAATCTAGCTATAGTATAGTGGGAGATGTTCTTGAAGTAAGAGGCAAAGTGATGTCAAATGATGAAGCAAGCAATTTGACCATCCACTTTTTTGCAAATGCAGTCACTGAGAACAGATGTATGCAAACATGGGAACCTCAGGCATTCTACCTACTAGCCAGCTGGTAGAGAGTGTTTCTGGGTCACACAGCAAGTTCCAGTCAGTGGTTGAGAAGTTCCATTTTTGGAATCATTTGCCAAATCAAGGTAAGGGACTTTTTTTTGCTTTACACTTCTCTGATAACACTAACTATCCAGCTTATAATATTTGTTGTTAATTAAAAACACCCTTTTGAGTGATAAAAAACTCCATTTGTGCAGGTGGCATGTAAAAAACACCATTTGAGTATGGCTGTTGCCAGTACTGACTGGCCCTCGTGCTGGTGGCATGTAAAAACACCTACTACACTCTCGGAGTGGTAGGCGTTAGGAAGGGCATCCAGCTGCCAGATCAGATTGGAGCCGGGTGCAGCCATCTGGCACGCCAGTCCTCAGTCAAATCGTCCAACCCATGCTAGCATGGAAAGTGGACGTTAAACGATGATGATGATGATGTTCTATATATCTAAGAGCAGTGGATTTTCAGAACTGATAGAGCATTAGGGTAAAATCCATTTTAGTTATGGCCCTTACATCTTGATTTCAAGTATTAGTCAAATACCTGGATAAATTTAACTGATTGTCTTCTCTCCTCAGATATGTGGCTTTTTGCAATATTAGAAATCAATATCCTATACCTCTATCTTGCAATTAATAATTATGTTAACATAACCTTTCCCACCTACAAAAGACCTCAAACAAATCCAAGAAAAAGAAAACCCACAATACATACCTGGCACTGCAGGTAGTTGGCATATTAGGGCCTTCATATAGACAATCTTGAGGGATAATAAATGCTTGTTCAGGAAATTCCTCATAGCTTTGTACTACTGTCCATTCATGCTGTTGAACAACACTCATTGTTGTCTGTTGGTCTTCCCGAAGAAGTATTGGTGCAGTCAAATGTATCTCAAATGCTTTTTCACCCCCTGACACATGGGGGTCACCCTGTAATTAAGGAAAAAAAAATTAATAAATAAACTAAGTTGTTTAGTAATACTGTTCTTCAGTAGAATTTCTTTTTGCAACAATGTGATGATTATCTTTGATATCTTTATAGGTATTGTGGATAAGAGATCTGGTATCAATCAACACCAAACTTGGCAGTTAAGCTTTGGATGAGTTTCCTTTTTTTTGTCTTATTCTATATACTAGCTTAAGTAGCTTTCATATATATTCTTGTTTTCTTAGTAAACAAAATTATGACATTTGGAACAGAATCAAACTAACTTCTTTTCCAATAAGAGTAATGAGCCTGACTCACTTCCTTAAAGCTTAAGTTAACAAATTAAAGTAGGTGGGAAGCACAAAATGCAGGGAACACTCACATAAGTTTATAAGTCACTAAACTTGTGATACAATTCACAAAATACCAGACACTGGCTCTCAAGGCTTCTCATCTTAACTGACTGGAAGTGTTATCATGTACATGTTTTGTCTTGGTGTAAAAGATGGGCTGCAGCAAATATTCTGCTTAATACCACATATTTGCTTGTCAGTTGCTTGACCGTGACCATTTGAACATGTCCCTTAGTGGCTGATAATATGTGCATCTCTGATCATAAGCAGAAGTAGTGGAGGAGCATCATAGCTATGTGTTGAGAGGAATTTTTTGGGGTTTGGATAATTCACCTCTGGAAACATGGGTGTTTCCTTCATCATCTTTAAATGAACCTTATTCAGGGAACTTTTGAGTGGAATGGGCTACTCGACCTGAAGAAAATTCTAAGTGGGCCCCTCCTGCAAGGTCATGTGCTGTTTATCTTGATATAATTTCACCATGTCATGCACATGTGGTTGTAATACATGTGCCTGGTATACCCTTATTAGACGGGTAGTCATGATGGGTATATTGAGCTTTGTATACTTGTACTCCAGTGTCACTTTAATGACATGAGCTGCTCTCTCAATAATAATAATAGTAGTAATAGTAATGCAGATGGATAACAGAAAACTCTTTCCCAAGGTGCCAGGCAGTGACATCTTGGGAAAGCATTTTCTACTATAGTTCCAGGCTTTGAGAATGGATTTGGCAAACAGAAACTGAAAGAAGATATCTATGTGTGTATGTAAGTCATCATCAACAAAGATGTTAGGGTGTGAGTTGAGTGATTTGGCTGCTATCTCTTGCAGATTGAGCAACCACATAGACTTTGCCTAGTTTTAGCTAATGAAGTGTATTTGAACTTCTTAAATAAGGAATATTTTAATACAGAATAATAAAGAAAAGAAAAAACAGTTGGTATTTCTTACTGTGACTTTTGAAGCTAGAATAGTATCACCGTCTTCAGAAAATGAAACTAGAACCAGTTCATAACCAAACATATTATAATCCCCTTTGTACATACCAGCATCAAGAATGGTGAGTGGAGACGCTGTTGGAATATGGATCCTAACCATATCAAAGCCAGATCTAAAATTTAAAATAAAGTTTGAACAGTTATTTTTATAATTGGCTATACAATGTCACTACAAATGGAAAGATGACATGAGTGTGTGTATGTGTGTGTGAGAGAGAGTGAGAGAGGGTGAGAGAGAGAGAGAGTGTGTGAAGAATAAAATATAATAAGTCTGGGAAGAATATTTAGAAAATGAAGTAAAATATATCCGCAACTGGTCTTGAAAGATTTTATGTAACATCATCATCATCATTTAACGTCCGCTTTCCATGCTAGCATGGGTTGGACGGTTCAACTGGTGTCTGTGAAGCCAGACGGCTGCTCCGTGAGTGTAGTGGGTGCTTTTTACGTGCCACCCGCACAGGTGCCAAACGGAGCTGGAAAACGGCCACGAACGGATGGTGCTTTTACATGCCACCGGCACGGGGGCCAGGCGAGGCTGGCAACGGCCACAAACGGATGGTGCTACACAATTAAAAGTGACAGAACAAAATTAACTTAATTAAATGCATATGTTTAACCCATTAGCATTCAGATTACTTTATTAAATGTTATGCTTATTTATTCACATTGTTTTGAATTAATCTTGCTTTATCTTGTAGCTTCAAGATTCGAAACAATGTGATTGTTTACATTTAAAATGACATTGTAGGGTTTGTGTGAGAAGCCAGATCAGGCTGGTTTGAACTTAAAGCAGCTAAAATATTTTGGCTGGATATGGCCAGTTTAAATGCTAAAGGGTTAAAATGGCTAATATAACTACATGGTGTAATTATCTATTATACAAAATCCATACTGTCTGTCTGTGTGTGTGTCTTCTAGGATCTCCGGCATCCGCCATCCAATTGCATTCAAATTTGATATGTAGATACCAACGGTATCAGGGCGTGTATAAGTCTTGAAAAAATTACAAAAATCGATTCCAAGTGAGAATGTGATCGATAAAGCCGTGGGAACGTGCATTTGTACACGCATGTACATCTGCTGTTGCAATTGATACTACGCGTACGTGAGAAAAATGCATGTGCAGTTTGTGCAAAAAACGCCGGCTGGCTTGAAATAATGCCACCAGGTGGGCTGGTCGGACAAGTTGTTTTAAGAAAATTTGGTTTAAATGTTTGACAACTCAGCACCGTCCATTGGACATGGGGCGTTTTGCTCATTTAGTGGGAGATGTGCTAGAAGTAAGATGCAAAATGACGTCAGGTGATAAAATAGGTGATTTGACCATTGTCTCTTTTTGCAAAGGCAGTCATTGAGAACAGATCTGTGCAAACATGGGAACCTCAGACATTTTATCTACTGGCCAGCTGGCAAGGTAGAGAGTGTCTCTGGAACACACAGTAAGTTTCAGTCAGTGGTTGAGAATTTTCAGTAGGAGTGTTTCCTCTGTTCTTTCTCTCTCTGCCACTCTCTCTCTCTCCCTCATTCCCTTCTATCTGCTACCCACATGTGACCGGTGATTGATTTTCTATTTTCTGCCTTTTCGCCACTGGACACTTAACATGCTGGTCAGCTTTTTTTCTCCTCTCTTCTCAATCCTGTTCTTTCGGGCATGGCTGTGTGGTTAGGGAGCTTGCTTCCTAGCTACATGGTTTTGGGTTCAGTCCCACTGCGTGGCACTTTGGGTAGGTGTCTTCCACTATAGCCCCGAGCCGACCGGAGCTTTGTGATTGAATTCGGTAGGTGGAAGTTACTGCCGTGTGTGTATATGTGCGTGTAGGTGCTTGTGCCTCTCCATTTGAGGATTTCTTCCAGGTGTTAATCTATTTTTATCGTGTTTGGCCCCTAAGGCTTTATTCATTTAATGTCTTCGTCTATCGTTTCAAATTACTGTCGTTTACTTTTGTACGTCCTCCCTGTATTATTTTATTCGCTCGAGCCCTAAGTCTTTGCAAATCTCAAGGATGCTGCTGATATATGAAGTTCCTAATCTTATTGTTAAAGGCATGAAATTAGGCATTAGTATTTTTGGTTGATAACTGATAAAGAATTAAGGTCCTGTTGTCTGTCTTACATGTACATTTTTGTAGTATTTGATGCATCATATATATATATACGTATGTATGTGTGTGTGTGTGGAGGCACATGGCCTAGTGGTTAGAGCGGCATACTCACGGTCGAGGGATTGGGGGTTTGAACCTCAGACCGGGCGATGTGTGTGTGTTTATGAGCAAAACACCTAAGCCCCACGCGGCTCCCGTAGAAGGTAATGGCGAACTTCTGCTGACTCTTTCACAACAGCTTTTTCTCACTCTTTCCTCCTGCATCTAGCAGCTCACCTGCGACGAACCAGCATCCCGTCCAGGTGGGGAACCTATATGCCAAGGAAACCAGGAAACCAGCCCTTATGAACCAGGCATGGCTCGAGAAGGAACAAACAACAACACACATTTTTTTTCTCTCCTTGTTTTTTTCTGTGTCCCTTTCTGTAGAAGAGCATAGGCTTGAAACATAAAAGACTTTTTCTATTCCTGAGCGTTATACTAATACATCTGTTTGTTTTGTACACCACCTGTCTTTGTCTTTTGTTTTTATCGTAAACTCTCCCTATATATATATATAGTTAAATATATATATGTGCTATATTTAACCATATAGCACATGGAATTAGCGGGCATTTTGAACTAGCCTTGATGCATACGTGCATATATATGTATGTATACATTCGTATATGTAAGTATTCGTATATTGTATTTATATATATATGTATTTATGTTTCTTTCTGAGTGTATTCTACTGACGAGGCAAAACATTTCTAAATGCAAAGTCAGAAATCCGAGATCTAGAACTATCCAGTAATTTTTTACTAGTTTCATCTTGTCTCTTTGTCTTTTCTCCATGTTGCTATATGAAAACTTAAGATGGTTTTAGAGTCGGTTCACATATATATATATATATATATATATATATATATATATATGGATGAAAAGGAACACACAAGTTGATATATATGAAGAAATAAGTCAAAATAGAAAATGCTAAAATAATTTTATAAAGAACATTTCAGTGAGGTTGAGACGCTTGTCTCAACCTCATTGAAATGTTCTTTATAAAATTATTTTAGCATTTTCTATTTTGACTTATTTTTTCATATATATATATATCAGGAGTGGCTATATGGTAAGTAGCTTGCTAACCAACCACATGGTTCCGGGTTCAGTCCCACTGCGTGGCATCTTGGGCAAGTGTCTTCTGCTATAGCCCCGGGCCGACCAATGCCTTGTGAGTGGATTTGGTAGACGGAAACTGAAAGAAGCCTGTCGTATATATGTATATATATATGTATGTGTGTGTGTTTGTGTGTGTGTGTTTGTCCCCCTAGCATTGCTTGACAACCGATGTTGGTGTGTTTATGTCCCCGTCACTTAGCGGTTCGGCAAAAGAGACCGATAGAATAAGTACTGGGCTTACAAAGAATAAGTCCCGGGGTCGATTTGCTCGACTAAAGGCGGTGCTCCAGCATGGCCGCAGTTAAATGACTGAAACAAGTAAAAGAGTAAATATATATCTATCTATAAATTATATATATTGTGTGTCCAGTAGGTTCTAAATGTATCTATCAGAAGATAAACTGAACAAAAAGCAAAATTTAATAAATTTAGACCAAGAATGAGATGGTTGAATAATATCAATATTCTCTGTTGGTTACACTTGAATTCTGAAATACAGTCAACAATCACTATCTGCTCACTCCACTACAGAACCAGAACTTTCTATTGCCTTTGTAATATAATAAAGGTGTAGGTATGGCTGTGTGGTAAGAAATTTGCTTCCCAACCACATGGTTCTAGGTTCACTCCCACTGCATGGCACTTTAGGCTGACCAAAGCCTTGTGAGTGTATTTAGAAGCCTATTGTATATATATCAAAGTGTGTGTGTGTGTTTGGTGTCTGCATTTGTCTCCTACCACTTGATGATTGGTACTGGTGTGTTTACATCTCAGGAATTTAGCAGTTTGGCAAAAGAGACCGATAGCATAAGTACCAGACTTAGAAAAAAAAAGTACTGGAGTTGATTCATTCGATTAAAAAAAAATTCTTCAAGGCAGTGCCCCAGCATGGCTACAATCTAATGACTGAAACTAGTAAAAGATAAAGACTATATATTCATTATATATTGATTTCAAATTTTGGCACAAGACCAACAAGTTCAGCAGAGGGCTTAGATTGATTACATTGACTCCAATGCTCAACCGGTACTTATTTTATTGATTCTGACAAATAAAAGGCAATGTCAACCTTGCGAGAATTTGAACTCAGAACATAAATTTGGACAAAATGCTGCAAAGTATTTTGACCGGAGTGCCAATGATTCTATCAGCTGGTTGCCTTATTGTAATATAGTAAATATTACTAGTTCTTCCATAGCAGT
The DNA here is from genome assembly GCF_006345805.1 of Octopus sinensis. Taxonomy (NCBI): domain Eukaryota; kingdom Metazoa; phylum Mollusca; class Cephalopoda; order Octopoda; family Octopodidae; genus Octopus; species Octopus sinensis. The sequence continues at coordinate 14,929,897 of NC_042997.1, read as the reverse complement.
TACAGTCATGAACAGTTAGCCATCAGCAAGCTATCAAGAAAAAACTTGAGTAAACTACTGATTTTTAAAAATATAATCATATTTAATTCTATATCTGATAATGTTTGCATCATGTAAAATATGTGTAGATATTTTACAAGCCTTTCATTATGATATACATGTATATATATATCATCATCATCATCATCATCATCGTTTAACATCTGTTTTCCGCGCTAGCACGGGTTGGATGGTTCGACCGGAGTCTGGGAAGCCAGGGCTGCACCAGGCTCCAGTCTGATCTGGCAGTGTTTCTACAGCTGGATGCCCTTCCTAACGCCAACGTTATATATATATATATATATATATACATATATACACACATTTTTTTTCTGTCCTTATTTTTCTCCTTGTTTCTTTCTGTGGAAGAGCATAGGTTCGAAACGTTAAAGACTTTTTCAATTCCCGAGCGTTATACTAATATATCTGTTTGTTTTCTAGACCACCTGTCTTCGTCTTTTGTTTTTTTCATGAATTCTCCCCCCCCCCTACATATATATATATATAAAGAAAACAGAAAATGGAGAAGTACTGATTAACAACAATTGAGTTACATCAATTATTATTTATTAATTCAGTACTTCTCCATTTTCTGTTTTCTTTAAATTTTGATTCTTGATAAACCCATGTTTAAAAATTGTTTGTCAACATAACATGGCAGTTCTGGTTGAGGATGAATGTTGCTGTAATTTAGCCCTGGGAGACATTGTCTCCAGCTGGCTATACCACAGGATCCGTGTCCTTATATTTTTAAACTAGGGAATCTAGCACCCCAACTCAGCTCAAAACAATATCTGTGTATTGCGGTTTCCGGGTTATTTCCCTCTATCAGCACAGAATAATTGAGAGATTTAAAAACAGTAATTTCCAAACCCATGTTTATCCTTATTTGTACCAATAACTTATGAAAATAATGTTTACATATGTATGCCCATGGTTAAATATAGGTAATATACCAGTAATGCAATGAATACTTCTATCCCTTAGACGGTTATTTTAACTTCTAATTCAACCAACCTATATATATATATATATATATATATATATATATATATATATATATATATATATATATATATAAATATACTAAATTCTGTTTTTAAATGTCTTGCTTCGAGAGCTGCATTCAGTACGATTCGTTTATTTTTGGTAGTAATGACTTTGAAAGTCCCTCCTAGCATGTGGCATTTATGTGTAATAATGCCCTCTATATAATATAAATATATATATATATATATATATATATGTAAAAAAATACAAACTGGGACAAGAACGCAAAACATTTAGAAGACGATACTCGGACGGGACATTCGAAGCCTTCAATCTTCAGTCAAGAACCGGATCATCCTCGCAATTTCAGCTGATTAATCTTGAGATTGCTCTGATCTGGCCAGCCCCAAAGGAAAATCTAACCCAAGCGCAATGTAAGTATATATATATATATATATATATACTTACATTGCGCTTGGCATTAAAAAAAGAATAAGTCCTGGGGTTGATTTGTTTGACTATAAAAACCCTTCAAGGCAGGACTCCAGCATGGCCATAGTCAAATGAGTGAAACAAGAAGAAGAAAAAGATAAAAAGATATATATCTAATAACAGTTTGACTCAGCTCCACATGACTTACAAACTCATGTCCTACACACCCACAAAAGTGAACTGAGTTAAACTATTATTAAGAATTTTGAATATATGTAACTCCCACCAACTATATGGAGTCCCACTGACTTTTGTTTGCCCACTTGTGTGAGTATATATATATATATATATATACACCCACCCACATGACTGGGTGTGTAGGACATGAGTTTGTAAGTCATGTGGAGCTGAGTCAAACTGTTATCTTTATATATAAAAGTAAGGTTGTGTGTCTGTCTCCTATGATTTAGATTCCTAACTACTCCCACATTTTGCGGTGCAGTTTAACCAAAACCGGGTATCTTATAGTCGTGATTCATATCGAGCCCTTCTGGGTATTAGCGCACGTCTACGATGAGTCTACGATTTAAAAAATAATTTACCATCATTTTTTTCCATTTTAATGCATTTTTTCGCTATTATATAAGGGAAGTAACTCTATAAAAATGTCTATGATGAGTCAACGATTTAAAAAAAAATTTACCATCATTTTTTTTCCATTTTTAATGCATTTTTTTGCTATTTTTTGGCTATAACTCTCTAAAACTGCTTATATAGTTATTTCCCTTACAAACCCGAGCAACGCCGGGCGATACTGCTAGTTAGATATATATCTTTTTATCTTTTTCTTCTTCTTGTTTCACTCATTTGACTATGGCCATGCTGGAGTCCTGCCTTGAAGGGTTTTTATAGTCAAACAAATCAACCCCAGGACTTAATCTTTTTTTAATGCCTAGTACTTATTGTATCAGTCTCTTTTGTCGAACCACTAAGTTATGGGGACATAAACACACCAATACCAATTGTCACGCAGTGGTGAGGGACAAAGACACACACACATGCACATATAGGTATATACAACAGACTTCTTTCGGTTTCCATCCACCAAATCCACAATATACAATATGTAATTGTATACTCACACATACAGACATTCAGATAGTTGAGTTTTTATGTAACATTGGTCTCAAATTTCGACACAATGCCAGCAATTTCAAGGGGTGGGGTAAATTGATTACATTGACTCCAGTGCTCAAACAGGTATTTAATTTATTGACCTGAAAGGAAGAAAGGTAAAGTTGATCCTGGTGGCATGTGAACACATAATGTAAAGTTGGAAGAAATGCTGGTAAGCATTTTTTCTGGCATGCTAATGATTCTGCCAACTTAATCAATAAATAAAAAACAGTATTACTACATATATATATATATATGGCCGTTCGCCAGCCTCGTCTGGCACCTGTGTCGGTGGCACATAAGAAAACACCATCCGCGCGTGGCCGTCTGCCAGCCACGTCTGGCACCTGTGTCGGTGGCACATAAAAAACACCATCCAAGCGTGGCCGTCTGGCACCTGTGTCGGTGGCACATAAAATCACCCACTACACTCTCGGAGTGGTTGGCGTTAGGAAGGGCATCCAGCTGTAGAAACACTGCCAGATCTGACTGGCCTGGTGCAGCCTTCGGGCTTGCCAGACCCCAGTTGAACCGTCCAACCCATGCTAGCATGGAAAGCGGACGTTAAACGATGATGATGATGATGATGATATATATATATATATATATATATAGGCGCAGGAGTGGCTGTGTGGTAAGTAGCTTGCTTACCAACCACATGGTTCCGGGTTCAGTCCCACTGCGTGGCACCTTGGGCAAGTGTCTTCTGCTATAGCCCCGGGCCGACCAATGCCTTGTGAGTGGATTTGGTAGACGGAAACTGAAAGAAGCCCGTCGTATATATGTATATATATATATGTGTGTGTGTGCGTGCGTGTATGTTTGTGTGTCTGTGTTTGTCACCCCTAGCATTGCTTGACAACCGATGCTGGTGTGTTTACGTCCCCGTTACTTAGCGGTTCGGCAAAAGAGACCGATAGAATAAGTACTGGGCTTACAAAAGAATAAGTCCCGGGGTCGAGTTGCTCGATTAAAGGCGGTGCTCCAGCATGGCCGCAGTCAAATGACTGAAACAAGTAAAAGAATATATATATATATATATATATATATATATATATTTAAACTAATGCTGCCTAAATGGAAACAGTTTTTTCTCAATGTAAAAAGGAAACGAAATATTCTTACTCAAATCTTTTTAACACCCAAAACTTTTGCAGCAGTTCAATTTTACCAGTAAATATTATTTCTGTAATTTCACTGCTTTCATCCATCAGAAATTGTTCGAATTCCTTGAAAAGACAAAAAAAGACAAAAAAGAAAAGAGCTTCAATCTTAATTTTAGAGAATCTAATTATACTTAATGTTTAAAAAGAAAGTTAGCTTTAACCCTTTAGCGTTCAAATTAATATGTCATAAGTTTAAAAGACTCCGCCGGTTACGACGACGAGGGTCCCAGCTGATACGATCAACGGAACAGCTTGCTCGTGAAATTAACGTGCAAATGGCTGAGCATTCCACAGACACGTGTACCCTTAACGTAGTTCTCGGGGATAATCAGCGTGAAACAGAGAGTGACAAGGCTGACCCTTTGAAATACAAGTACAACTCATTTTTGCCAGCTGAGTGGACTGGAGCAACGTGAAATAAAGTGTCTTGCTCAAGGACACAACGCGTCGCCGGGAATCGAACTCACAACCTTACGATCATGAGCCGAATGCCCTAACCACTAAGCCACGCGCCCTCACATGTCATAAGTAATTCTTATTCATTTACATTTTTAAAAAATTAATCTGGTATTATCTTGTAGCTTCAAGATTTGAAAGATGTAATTGTTTATTTTTAGAATGACATTGCAGGGTAGGTGTGAGATGCTGGTTCTGGTCAGTTTGAGCATAAAATGAGTAAAATATTCGGGCCGGATATAGCCGGTGTAAACACTAGAGGGTTAAAGGAATATCCTGCAAGGAAATATATCCTTTTATTGATATCAGTCAGAGGCTGTGGCCATGCTGGGGTATTGCTATTAAAATTAATTGGCAGCTGTGGGATTTGAACCCATGCCTCCAAAGAGACTGGTCAAAGAAAGCAAAGAAAATGCATTCATGCACATATTGAATACTAGCATCAATACTTATTTTAAAAAGAATGAGCTCTTTGGTTATGTTGTCGCTGTCTTTTATATAGAACTAGCAGTATCGCCCGGCGTTGCTTGGGTTTGTAAGGGAAATAACTATAAAGCATTTTTAGAGAGTTATAGCCAAAAGATAGCAAAAAATGCATTAAAAATGGAAAAAAGAATTATGGTAAATTTTTTTTTAAATCGTTGACTCATCGTAGACATTTTTACAGAGTTACTTCCCTTATATTAAAAAAATATGCATTAAAATGGAAAAAATGATGGTAAATTATTTTTTAAATCGTAGACTCATCATAGACGCGCGCTAATACCCAGAAGGGCTTGATATGAATCACGACTATAAGATACCCGGTTTTGGTTAAACTGCACCGCAAAATGTGGGAGTAGTTAGGAATCTAAATCGGAGTAGACAGACACACAACCTTTCTTTTATATATATAGAATTAATACAAGACCAGGAAAACAATGTTTTTAACAATGTATACCATTTGTCAAGCCATGTTATGCCAAAGTAAAGACAATAGTAAGAAAGATGATTTACCCGTCTCATGCCACCAGGATTACGGTGAGCTGCTTCCACACAGCATTCAAATTTCACCAGAGACTTATCTCCCTGAAATAAACATAAAATTATATTTTCAAAGAAATGCAAGCCTTAGCGAATAGATTTTGTTTTCAGTTAATAAGCACATTTTTACAAAGGAGGGAAAATACAGTAAACTGAATTATACTAGAAGATGATAGGTGTTTTGTCTCATTGCCACACAAGGGGTAAAAGGTGGAGTTAATACTGATGAGATACGAATTAAGAAATGAAACTAAATTTATTATCTTTAGTCTAGCACTACAGTCTCTGCCATTTAGTAATAAGAATGCAGTATAATTACTGATGATTTTATTTTGTATTGAATCAGCCCCAGTTCTTACCTATTATTTTTATAAGCCTGGTACTTATTCTATCACTCCCTTTTATCGAATTGCTAAGTTATGGGGATGTAAACACATGAACACCAGTCGTCAAGCAGAGGTGGGAGACAAACAAGTGTGCATACACGTACACACAAACATGCAAAAAATAAGCTTCTTTTGCTTTCTTATTTCTTTACTGCCCACAAGGGGCTACACACAGAGGGGACAAATAAGGACAGACAAACGGATTAAGTTGATTATATTGACCCCAGTGTGTAACTGGTACTTATTTGATCGACCCCAAAAGGATGAAAGGTAAAGTCGACCTCGGTGGAATTTGAACTCAGAATGTAGCGGCAGACGAAATACCACTAAGCATTTCACCCAGCGTGCTAACGCTTTTGCCAGCTTACCGCCTTCTTTCTCTTTGTCTCAGCCAAATCCACTTACAAGACTTTGGTCAGACTGAGGTTATAGTAGAAGGCACTTGCCCAAGGTGCCATGTGACTGGGAAACAAACTTTCTATCACATAGCCATGCCTATATATATATATATATATATATATATACTTACATTGTGCTTGGCTTAGATTTTCCTTTGGGGCTGGCCAGATCAGAGCAATCTCAAGATTAATCAGCTGAAATTGCGAGGATGATCCGGTTCTTGACTGAAGATTGAAGGCTTCGAATGTCCCGTCCGTGTTTTTTGTATCGTCTTCTAAATGTTTTGCATTCTTGTCCCAGTTTGTATTTTTTGTATACGAAGTAATTTCATATTTTCTATAATGGTAAGTGGAGATTTTAACCCTTTAGCATTCAGATTTATTTATCAAATGTAATGTTTATGTATACATATTTTAAAAAATTAATCATATTATCTTGTAGCTTCAAGAGTTTGAAGATGTAATCATTTAATTTTAGAATGACATTGTAGGGTAGGTTGGAAAGACTGGATCTGGCCAGTTTGAATATAAAACAGGTAGACCATTTGGGCTGGATATGGCTCGTTTAAATGTTAAAAGGTTAAACTGCTAGATTATTGTACATTAATATATGTGTGTGTTTATGTATATATATATATATATATATATATATACATACAAAATTTAAAGGACTGACCACTAAAAGTGGACGGTCAACATGCTAGATGTAGACGTCAAAATCGCTATTTTCTTCGTGGAAAATAGCTATTTTAACATCTATATCTAGCATGTTGACCGTCCACTTTTAGTGGTCAGTCCTTTAAATTTTGTATGTAAAAATATTTTAATCTTTGGATTTTTTTAATATGCTAGGCCACTGGTTTTAATTGATTAATATCAATTTCTACCCTTATTAAATTTATATATATATATCTGTGTGTGTGTGTCTGTGTGCGTGCGTGTGTGTGTGTGTGTGCATATATTGGCATGTAAAAAGTACCATTCAAGTATGGTCAATGCCAGTATCACCTGACTGGCCCTCATGCTGGTGGCATTTAAAGTCATACTTAGCAATACATTTTGATAATTTTCTGTTGCTGTGTGTGTGTATACCAGATGACAAATAACCGTGACAGAAGAGGATGAGATGCACGCAAGCGTGGAAAGGAAAATGATATAAAATTGGGATGATAATGATGATGAACATCTGTTGTAATAATCATTTATTCTTTGATGAGTACTCACTTCAACAGCAAATATGTTGCACTGATGAGGAATATTGTTTGGTCCCATATGGCACAGGGTCTTCACTTCAGAGTCTTCTACTTCAATTGAAAAAAGTAATTTTCTGCGTAATGGTGAATTGATATTTGGTGGACAGGGTGCTGAGAGTTCTAGTCCAAGAACCTTACCATCTTTAGGCTAAAATAATATGAGATAACAAGCTGAGTAAGGTTGAGTGATTATTAACAAATGTAGTGAGCAAGTATATACATAAACACAGATATATATATATATATATATATATAATATATATATATATACTCTTTTACTTGTTTCAGTCATTTTGACTGTGGCCATGCTGAAGCACCACCTTTAGTCGAGCAAATCGACCCCGGGACTTATTCTTTGTAAGCCCAGTACTTATTCTATCGGTCTCTTTTGCCGAACCGCTATATACATATACAAAATAAGAAGGGTTTAGGTCACTGGTGATCTAAACTAATAGGCATGCTCTCTGAGTGCTCCAGTTGATAAGCTACTAGGATACAAGTTGACAACAGGGGCTGGAGTTGGGGATCTGTAGCCAACTTCCAAGTCAGTGGGTACATATTAAAGGAAGAGGAAAATAAAACAAAGGAAGGACAAGCTTATCAGATCATTAAAATTATTTTAATGGTGAATCAAAGTAAGTAAAAGTAAATAATTTACTTTTGCTTAATTTGATTCATCATTAAAATAATTTAAATGATTTGGTAAGCTTGTCCTGCCTTGGTTTTGTTTTCCTCTTCCTTTAATTTATATATATATATACAAAATTATGCAAAAACATCTTGAGGAGACCCAAAATAGGCTTCATGATGGATCATAATCAAATTTGGTCAACACAAGGAGTGACAACTCTGAAATTTTGATTTATTAAAGTTTGAATTACACATGCACATGAGAAGCTAGAAACATTAGCTTGAGGACTAATATTAATTTAAATCTGATCATGGTGGTAACTCAGGGTATGTTTCAGTCTTATTAAGCTTCCTTAGTGAAGCATAGTCTTTTAAAGTGCATACCAGATGAAGTGTAGCTACAGAGATATATTAGAAATATATATGAGTTCGTGTGACAACTCAACTTAATAGCTAAAAGAAATTACCAAGGGACACCATCTGTATGAAACACAATAGTTGAGTGAGTGCTAATATAATTAATGCAGAGAGTATAAGTTTGCAAATAATAAAAATTACTTTTGCAGCAAGGAAAGAATAGCAGAAGTTCAATGACTAATCTGATTACAGTAGAAGGGGTGACAACTCTGAAATTATAATTAAAATTTGAATTACTCATATAGTGAGGTGTGTATTGAATTAAATATGTCATTATTCATTCAGTTATTGTATTTTATGTGGATGGCATCATTATCATTTAACGTTCACTTTCCGTACTGGCATGGGTTAGATGGTTTGACAGGAACTGATATGCCAAATTCCAACAATGACTGTCTCTCTTCAGCTCTAGTATATCTAAAACTACATTATTCAAGGTGCCCTTCTTTTTTAAGACAGTTGAGTGTAAATTTAAGGAATATCTGGTTGCTATTTCTAACAAGTCAAACAACCATGTGGAGGTTTCCTTGTTATCTCATCGTCATTGAATGTATTTGCACCTTTCTTAAGCCTGAATTATGATTTGCCTCTAATAAATATATTCACAAAATTGATGCTGTTTTATTTATATTGAGCACACGAGTCTACTTTGAATATCTATGGATATTGTTATGGATAACGTATGTTCTTCTTTAGAATGACTCACTGAGTTTTACTAAAGTTGAACATGATAAATAAACTATTGCAATTCTCTCACTTTATTTGTGTGACAGGTACAATTAATTTATTAAGTGTAAAATCACAAACTTTTTTAGTGAGCTGTTTATGAAAAGACAAATAAGTACTCTCTTAGGTTCTCACAGACTATCACAAAAATAAAATCATGATGAATAATAATTTAAACCGTTTAAGTTGTTTTGGCCCATTTGAACAATTTACAGCTAGACTAGCTTGACCTTTTTGGATTTAATATAGTAATTTTAACCTAAATGTAAAATAAAGCCTAGAAAATCACTGATGTCATATTGATTGACTATACAGTAGTTTCTCCAAGCAACATAGTTCTATACTAAAGCAAAGTTTACCAATATATATCTTTTATAGGAGACCTGTCTTACAAGTCTGCTCACTCAAAGCCCTCTTAGGATTTATGCAAAATAACTGATACAAATGAATAATGTTTTCATTTGAGGTGATTAACCCTTTTGTTACTGTATTTCTGTTGAGATGCTCTGTGTTTCTTTCAATTAATTTTAAATATAACAAAGAATTTAGTAAAATAATTTAGTCATCATTAAGCTAGTGTTAGGAACATAAATTGTGACTAAGGTTTGATAGAAGATTTTAATTCAAATCTTATGGAAAAAGACATTTGCACTATGGAGCCAGAGCCGGTTTTAGCCGGGTTGGTAACAAAAGGGTTAAAGAATAAAATGTTAACCAGTAAAAATGTTACTCATATTTTTTTTCATTTACCTCAAATTTAATCAGGCTTCCATAAGGAGACATCACAGCTCTCCAAATTCCAATTAAAAATCCAAACTTGTGAAGAACTGGAAGATAAGAATATATATCTTCAAAGATGGAAAATATATAGTACAGACACTAACAAAGAAATGATAAATAACGACATAAAGCTTAATGTTTGATTCGAGAAGAGAATTAGCTTGACAGAAAGAATCTATTTTAAAGAAGTCTTCCGCATCTTGCTGGGCAAGTTTACAAAGTCAGAAAACAGTACAGCTCCCATGACTTTCGGAAACATTTTTTCACGCTATGAGTTGCTGAAGCATAGAACAAACTGCTGGCATCAGTTGTTAGTTGTCGGAGCACTGCATCCTTCAAAACTTCCATGCTTCCTGAGATTCGCCAACACTACACCTGATTTTCTCCCCTCCATACACACACAAGCATGTTCACTTTCCAGACATTTCTACATTACTGCATGTACTTTATATGCACTTTCTGACAAGTTGTGGTGCACCTGAGCACTGTATACAATAATTTCATTATTATATTATTATTATTATAAAGAACAATTTTTAAACAAGGAAAATTTTCTAATGTTTGTCCATATTTTTTTTAACCAAAATTCATAACTGTGTAACACTTTTATTAATACAATGATACCTCTCTGACCTCATACATCCAATGAAATGGCTATTGTTCATGAAAATGAAAAAGCAATATTTTTAATATTTTGCTACAAGGATGGTGGTCAAGGTTATGTCACTGAAGAGCAGCAGCTTTCCTATCTATCTCACATTCCTCTCTCAGTGGTATTTGAAGAAGTTCATGAAGGATTGATTGAAAAGCAAAGTGTCTGTCATATGTCCTTTCACTCTTGTCTTTCTGTATAGTCATCGGACAGAGGCTATAATGAAAGAAGACAAAGAGGTCAATAAAATAAGTACTAGTGTTCAACTGATACTTACTTTATCGATCCCAGAAAAATGAAAGGCAAAGTTGACCCTAGCGGCATTTGAACTCAGAAAGTAAAGGCAGACAAAAAATCACTAAGCATTTTTTTCCAGCGCATTAACAATCTTGCTAGCTCACCACCACCACCAATAATAATAATAACAATAATAATAATAATAATAGTAATAGTAGTAGTAGTAGTAGTAGTATAATAATAATAATAATAATAATAATAATAATAATAATAATAATAATAATAATAATAAATAATAATAATAATAATAATAATAATAATAATAATAATAAATTCTAGTTTATACGCCACAAGGGCTAATATAAAACCAAAAACATGTAATGACAAATACAAGGTGATAAAAACAAAGGGTTTTGCAAAAAGAAAAGTCCATGTCAACATTAGATAACAAGTACAAAACTCCCAATAGGGGGAGGTGCTTTGAAGGTTACTCATGGGAAAACCCATAAAAGCCACGGGTGCCTGGTCAACAGGGCCAGAGCCCTTTCTCCGTTTTATACCTTTTTTTATAGTTATAGTCTCAGAATTGCTCTGTCCATAATGGCCATTCTTCCGACATTCACCCACCTTTCAACAAATTTGCTACGAGATAACACTTCCCTCTCTACTCTCAATTTCCTTTACAAGTGGAACTTGGAAAAGTTGATGAGGCCTCAGCCAAAGAGGAAAGTGTTTGACTTTAGCCCTTCCAAACAGGTCTACCATACCAGCTCTTTCACTACAGCCACCAGACAAATGAAAATTGCTTTCCCCTCCTGGTTAAAGGAGGTCAGGCGGTGCAATCTCCACTATGGATTCAGCTGATAGCCAGATCCATCCTACATGTGACAGCAGCTGTTCAACATAAACCCACAAGTCAGCAATACTTGGGCACTGGATGAGTGCGTGCAGAATGGTTTCATCACTCTGAGTGCACCTCGGGCAGGCCTGGCTGATGGCACTTCCGTGCTGGTAGAGTTTATCATGAACAGGCAGCGCCCCTCGGTAACACTGCCAGGCGAGGGACTTTTGGAAGTTATCCATGGGCTTAGGCCCGAAAGTTCTACCAAACATATTGCTTAGCTGGTCGTTGTCGACACCTAGAGTTTCCCCGAGAACGTTGTTGCACTTTTCCTGCACTAACCCTCTATACAACGCTAGAGTGGAACTACTACTGATTGCATTGCCTGCCTGGTGGAGGGCAGTGAGTGCTTGACGGCACTCAAGGTGTTAAGTGCCCTTTCTTGGTCTATGCTTTATCCAAGATTGCAGCTCGGTTAAAGAGACAAGCTGTGGAAAGGAGAGGCTGATGAACAGCGACCACACCTGCTCACCATCCACGAAACACTTGAGATGCCATAGCCTGAGCACATGTCTGTGCATCAGCAACCAATAATAATAATAATAATGATGATTCCAAGAGCTTCAAAAATATTTAGGACATATGTGCAGAGAATACAATGCTAAATGATATTCTTGATACACACATACACACACAGATGCATGCGCGCACACACACAGATGCATGCACACACACACACAGATGTGAAAATGTGCAATGTAAGGTAAGGTTGTGTGATGTAAGGTGTGATTGTGTAATGTGAGGTTAGATTATGTGATGTAAGGCAAGATTGTGTGACATAGGCAAGATTGTGTAATGTGAAGCGAGAGTGTGTGATGTGAGGTGAAATTTTGTGATATAAGGCCAACATGAAAAGTATATGTTATCTTGAAGATCAGACCTACCAATTTGACCACAGAAAAATGCTAAAATTATTTTGAATTAACAAGATTAATTACCTTGGGTATAAAGTTCATAATAGGAATTGAATCCCCAGTTAGTTAAGCTCTTTACATTATATTCTGTAATAGAAAAGAGTTATTTGATATTAATTCTGTTGTAATTACAAAAAAGAAATACAATTTTGTTTAAAGATATTGATTTTGTTTTACATTTTAGTAATTACAAAACCACGTTTATTTAAAAAGAAATTGTTAATGAGGTTAATTAATAGTTAATCAGATCGTTTGTGATATTGTCACTTGAATTAAAAGTTCACATGCTTACTGGTTGAAATCCTTCATCCTCAGCCGAAAGGAGGTAGTCACAGTTCTAGGACAGCACTCTACACCATATGAGATGTCATCGGGTGTACCACAGGGATCTGTCCTTGGTCCCCTCTTGTTTGTGGCATACATTAACGACATAGATGCCAATTTAAAGAATGCCACAGTATTGAAATATGCAGACGACATCAAGCTGTACCTTGAAATCAAGAGGACAGATCCTGATGTCTACAACTCTTTCCTGCAATCAGACCTAGACACAATGCAGCAATGGATCACAGACTGGCAACTGAAACTGGCTGTGGACAAGTGTACCACCATGCATTTTGGGAGAAAAAACCCTGCGTTCACTTACTCCCTCCACAACACTGATATCAAGAAATCCTCTTGCGAGCGTGACCTAGGCATCACTGTCAGCAGTGATTTGCGTTGGTCAAAGCATATCTCTAAGATTGTCAGGAAGGCCGAGGGTGTCTTGGCATCACTCAGCAGGTCTTTTGTTAGCCGCTCTCCAGCCATCTATTTAAAACTGTATACAGCTATGGTACGACCACACTTGGAATTCGCATCATCAGTTTGGAACCCCTATCTTGCACAGAACATTGACCTCCTGGAATCTGTCCAGAGACGTGCAACCAAACGCATACCCTCCATCAGACACCTACCATATTCTGAGCGCCTTGTTTCCCTGGGCATGGATTCACTGAAGCTCCGGCGTTTGGCGACGGACTTGGTAAACACCCACAAAGTTATCAACCACCTCACCAACAACAACACTGAACACCTTTTTGATCTCCATGTGTCTAACACACGTGGACATGCCTACAAAGTCAGAAAACAATACAGCTCCCATGACTTTCGGAAACATTTTTTCACGCTCAGAGTTGCTGAAGCATGGAATAAACTGCCTGCGTCAGTTGTTGACTGCCATGACACTGCATCTTTTAAGGCCCTCATGCTTTCCGAAATCCGCCGAAACTACACCTGATTATATATACACTTTAGATGAGTTGTAGTGCACCTGAGCACTGTACACAATTATTATTATTATTATTATTATTATTATGTATAAAATATATTTACTTCAAACATAAACCTATCTTCTCTCTTTTCAAACAGGGGTAGACATGTATCTTCATTTACAACAAAACATCTGTTCCTGTCCCTCTATCATACACTAACCTCTCATCACTTGACATGAAGCCATTTCTCTTAATACTGGATCTCACTCAATTGAAAGGTCTTGTGTTGCAAGTTAATTAGTGACCTTAATGTTACCAGTGCCATGTAAAAAGCACCCAGTATGCTCTGTAATGTAGTTAGCATTTGGAAGGGCATCCAACTGTAAAAAAAAACACGTTAAACAGACATTGGAGTTTGACATAGTACTCTGGCCAGCTAGCTCCTGTCAAACTATCCTACATATACCAGTATGGAAAGCAGACATTAAATGATAATGATACCACATGACAATATCAGCAATTTTACCCATCTACCACACTTGGTTAACACATTATCTGCATTGATTATTATAATAATAATAATGAAATTATTGTATACAGTGCTCCGGTGCATCACAGCTTGTCAAAAGTGCATACAAAGCATATGCAGTAATGTACAGACGTCTGGGAAGTGAACAGCGTATGAGTCAGATACATGCTTGCGTGTGTATTCTTAGTGTTGGCGAATCTCAGAGAGCATGGAAGTTTTGAAGGATGCAGTGCTCCAACAACTAACAACTGATGCTGGCAGTTTGTTCCATGCTTGATTCCTTTGCAGTATTTTGTAACTTTACTAAAATTGTGTTGTTGTAAATTGAATGTATGTTATATCGTACATGTTGATAAATTTGCAAATCAATAATTTTTGATTAGCCAGCACAAACACATTTTTAGACAAATAATATATTCATTAAATGAACTTACTGTCATTAAATTCACCTACAGCAAGAACAAGAATAACATCAACAATAACAACAACGGCTTCAAATTTTGGTACAAGGCCAGCAATTTTAGGGGAAGGGGCAAGTTGATTATATTAACCCTAGTACTCAACTGCTACTTATTTTATTGACCCCAAAAGGATGAAAGGCAAAGTTAACCTTGATGGAATTTGAACTCAGAACATAAAGATGGACGAAATGCCACTAAGCACTTTTCCTGGTGTGCTAACGATTTTGCCAGCTTGCCACCCTGACAACAACAGCTATTGTTGTTGTCAGGGTGGCAAGCTAACCTTAACCCTAACAACACTAGTGAATAAAAATTGTGAATAAAGAGGAGGGGAAAAACCTGTTTAAATGTGAATAAAGAAGGAAAAACCTGTTTAAATGTGAAAAAAACTCTTTAATCATAAATATTGCACGCCCTGATGATGACAAAGTATTGGAAAGAGAAGAAGACAAACAGGCCAGTTATGATGAGTTGAAGTAGGAGATAAAAAGACTGGTCATTGAAGAAGGTGAGCATCAAAACGTTTGCTATTGAAGCTCTCAGAACTATAAATTCGAAGCTCACAAAACAGATTGAAAAGAAATGAATAAATGTAAATTTAGCATAGCAAGAAAATAGCATTGCTTGGAATACCACAAATCCCCGAGAATCTGAATGAAAAGTGTTAAATTAGCTCACTGGCTGTGAACAGCTGACACTTTGTTACAGCTCCCAGTGTAGGTGTAGTGTTAAAAACAATAATGATAATAATAATGATGAGGATGAAAATAAAAATACTAAATATGACCTAAAGAACAGTCAAAAAGGAAGGTGAAAAAATAGACACATACAGTCCTCTCAAGTGCAAAATAGCCTGGCTATGGAAAATGAAGAAGGTGAAGATAGTGCCAATTATAGTTGGGTCCTTGGGGACAGTATCAGAAGGTATCATGAGGAATATAAAGGAAATCAGAATAGAGTGTCTGTAGAGCTGCTACAAAAGGCTTGGCACACTAAGAATAATTAGGAAAGGACGTAGGTGAAAAGAACAGATAGCATGGTACCGTAGGATGCAGGTATCAAGCCTGCAACACATGCAAGACCCCAAGAGTTTAAACAAAACCTGAGTTTAAAAAAAAAAAAAAAATAATAATTATAATAATAATAATAATAATAATAATCCTTTCTACTATAGGTGCAAGGCCTGAAATTTGGAGAGGGCGATTAGTCAATTTCATTGAATCCCAGTGTTTCACTGGTAATTAATTTATTGTTCCTGAAAGGATGAAAGGTAAAGGTGACCACAGTGGAATTTGAACTTAGAACATAGCAGCAGACGAAACACTGCTTAGCATTTCGCTCAATGTGCTAACGATTCTTTCCGCTTGCTGCCTTATGTAAAAAAAAAAAATAATAATAATAATAATAAAGGTTTCTAATTTAGGTAGGCCAACAATATTGATGGGAGGAAGTTAGTCAATTATATTAGTCTTAGTAAAAACGTTGCCCTTTTCAAGCCTAGCCAGGTTCATGGGCTCGGTTTCCTGGTTTCTGTGGTGTATGTTTTCCCCCAGCTGGATGGGACGCCAGTCCTTCGCAGCGTTACTCAAGAAACTGGAAGAGAGAGTGAGAGAAAGTTGTGGCAAAAGAGTACAACAGGAGCCGCCACCACCCGCTGCTGGAGCCTCGTGGAGCTTTTAGGTGTTTTCGCTCAATAAACACACACAACGCCTGGTCTGGGAATTGAAACCGCGATCCTCCAACCGTGAGTCCGCTGCCCTAACCACTGACCCATTGCGCCTCTGCAAATAAATGCGTCCTTTTTAAAGCCTAGCGAGGCTCATGGGCCCAGTTTCTGGCTTCTATGAAGTATGTCTTCCCCAGTTGGATAGGACGCCAGCCCATCGCAGCGTTACTCATTTTTACCAGCTGAGTGGACTGGAGCAACATGAAATGAAGTGTTTTGCTCAATGACACAACGCGTCGCCCGGTCCAGGAATTGAAACCACAGTCTTACAATCATGATAGTGACACCCTAACCACTAAGCCACATACCTCCACATTAGCCTTAGTACTTAACTAGTATTTCCTCATTCACAAAAGAATGAAAGACAAAGTTGACCTTGGCAGGATTTGAATTTAGTACTTAAAGGACAGAAAATATACTGCAAGAGATTTTTTCCAATGTTCTAACAGTTCTTATTTCTTTATTGCCTACAGGGGGCTAAACATAGAGGGGACAAACAAGGACAGACAAAGGGATTAAGTCGGTTACATCAACCCCAGTGCGTAACTGGTACTTAATTTATTGACCCCCAAAAGGATGAAAGGCAAAGTCAACCTCGGCGGAATTTGAACTCAGGACGAAATACTGCTAAGCATTTCACCTGGCGTGCTAACGTTTCTGCCAGCTCGCCACCTTCTATTAGCTTGCTGCCTTGTGTTTACTAATTTAGGCACAAAGTCAGTGATTTTGATGGGAGGGGCTCTAGTTGATTACATCAACCCCACTACTTGCTGGTACTTTATTTTATGGACCTCAAAAAGATGAAAGGCAATTTTAACTTTGGTTGGATTTGAACTCAGAACATAAAGAGATGGAAGGAATATCAATAGGTATTTTTCCTGATGCTCTAATGATTCAGCCAAACTCATGTCCTTAACCCTTTAGTGTTCAGATTATTCCATCAAACATAATGCCTCTTGATTCCCATTGATTTGAATTAATCATGCATTATCTCATATCTTCAAGATCTTGATGGTGTAATTACTTAATGTGGAATAACATTGTAGGGTAGGTGTGAGAGCCTGGATCTGGTCAGTTTGAACATAAAACAGATTAACTATTTTGGCCGGATATGGCCGGTTTAAATACTAAAGGGTTAATAACTGTTTCTAAATTAAGCATAAGGCCAGAAATATTTTGGAGGAGGAGATTAGTCAATTATATAGATCTTAGTGCTTGACTGGTACTTTATGTTACTGACTTCAAAGGAATATAAAGCAAGATTTGAACTTAAAATATAAAGAGCAGAAACAAATTGTGCAAGTCATTTTGCCTATTGCTCTAAAAGTTGAGTCTAATTATTCGAATTAACTTCACAAAATGTTTGTCACTTATTTTATTAATCATAGTAGGAGTGTCTATGCATTTACTTCATCAACTATAAACAGGAGACACTCCCTACTTCAAACCCTATTGATCTCCATGTGTCTAACACACGTGGACATGCCTACAAAGTCAGAAAACAACACAGCTCCCATGACTTTCGGAAACATTTCTTCACGCTCAGAGTTGCTGAAGCATGGAATAAACTGCCTGCGTCAGTTGTTGACTGCCATGACACTGCATCCTTTAAGGCCCTCATGCTTTCCGAAATCCGTCGAAACTACACCTGATTATATATGCACTTTAGATGAGTTGTAGTGCACCTGAGCACTGTACACAATGTTTATTATTATTATTATTATTATTATTATTATTAAAAACAAAGGATGTTCTCTTTTACTCTTTTACTTGTTTCAGTCATTTGACTGTGGCCATGCTGGAGCACCGCCTTTAGTCGAGCAAATCAACCCCAAGACTTATTCTTTGTAAGCCTAGTACTTATTCTATCAGTCTCTTTTGCTGAACCGCTAAGTTACAGGGACGTAAACGCACCAGCATCAGTTGTCAAGCAATGTTGGGGGGACAAACACAGACATACAAACATATACACACACACACACATATATACGAGGGGCTTCTTTCAGTTTCTGTCTACCAAATCCACTCACAAGGCTTTGGTCAACCTTGGTAAACCCGAGGCTATAGTAGAAGACACTTGTGCAAGGTGTCACGCAGTGGGACTGAACCCGGAACCATGTGGTTGGTAAACAAGCTACTTAAAACATAGCCACTCAAAAGATTCTATAATCTAAGATAGACTATATTGGAAAGAAAGCATGTAGTCATTAGGCCTGAGAGAAATAGCAGCCAAATATCCCTCAAATCATTTTTCTACATTCATGTAAAAGGATAGAATGATTATGATTTGGATACCTTTGTATGTGTTTGTGACTCCTTGTCTTCTTGACAAGACATTATTGTAAATGAGTGTCACTATCATACAAGCTGTGTCTATCACTTCTCTTCTGTGAAAACATGTCTGGTCATGGTGAAATACTACCTTGCTTGAAAACAAGAGAGGGTTTGAGGAAGGCCATACAACTGTGTAAAATCTGCTGCAACAAATTCTTTTTGACCCATGCAAACATGGAAAAGCAGACATCAAAATGACGATGATGCTATGGAGGAATTGAACTTTAATTAATATTTCTACTCAATATTCAGCTAACTAAATTACCTGTTAGTGTTTCCTTGAAATACATAATGCAAGTACCATAGCTCAGCTAACTAAACAATCAGTATTTCCATAAAATTCAGACAATGATGAAGAAACAGTGAAATAAAGACACTGCAAAATTATAATTATCATCATCATCATCACCACCATCATCGTTTAACGTCCGTTTTCCATACTAGCATGGGTTGGATGGTTCGACTGGGGTCTGGGAAGTTAGGAGGCTGCACCAGGCTCCAGTCTGATCTGGCTGTGTTTCTACGGCTGGATGCCCTACGTAATGCCAACCACTCTGTGAGTGTAGTGGGTGCTTTTTACATGCCACTGGCACAAGGGCCAGAGGAGGCTGGCAAACGGCCACGATCGGTTGGTGCTTTTTATGTGTCACCGACACGGACGTCAGTCAGGCGGCGCTGGCATCATCCACATTCGGATGTTGCTTTTTATGTGCCACCGGCACAGGTATCATAACTACAATTTCCATTTGATTTTTATTTTAATGTTGGTGTTGACGTACTTGACTCAATAGGTCTCCTCAAGCACAACGGGTCACTCTATGATCCAAGGTTAGCACAGCAGGCCATCCTGCAAGCCATGAACTCACTTCATTTGTCGTGTCTTCGCAGTCACAGCATATCTCAGAGGTGTCAGTCTTTCGTCATTTCCACTGTGAGGCCCAACGTGCCACCAGCACGGGTATCACAATTACAATATCTATTTGATTTTTATTTTGATATTGATGTACTTGACTCAATAGGTCTCCTCAAGCACAGCAGATCCAAGGTTAACGCAGCAGGCTGTCCTGCAAGCCATGACCTCACTTCATTTGTCGGGTCTTTGCAATCACAGCATATCTCGAGAGATCTCGGTCTTTCGTCATAGCTTCTGTGAGGCCCAATGTACAAAGGTTGTGCTTGACCGCCTCATCCCATGTCTTCAAATTTTAGCACAAAGCTAGCAAGTTTATCAGAAAAGATAAGTCAGTTACATTGATTCCAGTGCTCAATTGATACTTACTTTATCAACCTTGAAAGGATGGAAAGAAAAGCTGACCGTTTTGGAATTTGAATGCAAAATGTAAGACTGGAAGAAATGCTACTAAGCATTTTGTCCAGTATGCTAATGATTCTGCTAGCTTGACGCCTTAACACACTGTAAATTATATTAGCAGATTTTTATATGAGCCTTTTTATAGTGGAAAGATATTTGTTTGTGAAAACTATTTCAGCACATTTCTATTTTTAAAAATGTCAAAATCAAAATCAAACCAAATCAAATCCGATATCAGAAAGCAGAACCAAAATCGAAGTCGATCAACATCAACGGAAATTGCAGCTGTGGTACCAGTACCGGTGACAAGTAAGCGAACCATCTGATCGTGGCCGTTGCCAGCGCCGGCCCGACTGGCCTCCGTGCCGCTGGCACGTAAAAGTATCATCCGTTCGTGTCCGTTTCCAGCCTCGCCTAGCCCCCGTGCCAGTGGCACGTAGCACCATCCGTTCGTGGCCGTTGCCAGCCTTGTCTGGCCCCCGTGCCAGTGGCACATAGCACCATCCGTTCATGGCCGTTGCCAGCCTCGCCTGGCCCCCGTGCCAGTGGCACGTAAAAAGCACCATCCATCCGTGGCCGTTTGCCAGCTCCGTCTGGCACCTGTGCGGGTGGCACGTAAAAAGCACCCACTACACTCACGGAGTGGTTGGCGTTAGGAAGGGCATCCAGCCGTAGAAACACTGCCAGATCAGACTGGGCCTGATGCAGCCTTCTGGCTTCACAGACCCCAGTTGAAGCGTCCAACCCATGCTAGCATGGAAAGCGGACGCTAAATGATGATGATGATGTTCTTGCTATCACTGAGGACTACTCTTGGCAAAAACACAACTGCACATCCTGAACATAGTTAGAACTTCATCCCTATGACTGATACTATTTTTCAAAGCTAGAGATTACTTCAATCCACCCTACAAGTTACTGACATTCAACGAAGATCTGGTGAGGCTCACAATGCACTATTGCTCTCATATCTAGAATGATACAGATATCCTAGACTGCATTTAGAAAAAGGTCACCCAACGAACTGGCATAAAGTCACATTCAGTCTCTGGTTCACATGCTTGCTGTCTTTTCTACCCCCACTACAATTGCCTCTGTTCATTAGAGATGGCTGGGCTCATGTCACCCACTCAAAAATTTCCACTCCATTACTCTCTCCCCCTTTCATTCAATACCGTTAGGCTCTGCACTGATCACTAATCCAGTCCTTCACCCCAGGATCTTAGCTCTCTAGAATCTTTCATCTCGTCTTTCCAGTAAGTGTTGACTTAAAAAAGTTCAAGAGAAACATCAATGGCATCAATTTCATTAGTCTAGGAGGGCCTGCAAAGGCCATGGGCACTATCCCGCCCTCCAAACTGAGTAAGTATTAAAAAGATGCAAGTATGGGTGAAATATCTATGCAAATACAGACGAAGGCGGTGAATCATTAGAGCGTCGGACAAAATGCCTGCGTTATTTAGCTACAGCTAATTGTCGTGAATTGAAATCTCGCTAAGGTTAACTTCGCTTTTCAGTCTTCCAGGCTCGGTAAAATAAATACCAGTTTAATGCCGAATCAATTTCTATAATGCATCCTGCATGATGTGATTGGTATTGTAATCGAAGACGAATCTGAAGAAACATGATACATAAGAACTGATTACTTGTAACAAGCAAAATTCTCTAATTAACACTTAACTACAAATCACGATGCCGACAATACATACAAGAAGTGCTTCCTGTTAGTGTCATGCGAAGAAAATACATGTTATTTATCAGCATGGAAATATTGACACACATGCCTTTACTCTATTATATATATATTTTAAAATTTATACAAATCCATAATTTTAACGAATTATTGTAGTTCGTTCGACAGTAGAATAAAGCTTGCTGTTTTCCCGTATTTTTCCTATCACATATTTAGATAAGTTTAGACGGATGCAAATTCTATGGCTATATAACTAGTAAAAAATAAAACGAAAAGGCACACACAACCCCGCCTCCCGTGGGAGCCTCGACCTCTGCTATGAGAGCACTCATACCAGCTGGTCTGAGTGCTCTCTACCCACAATAACTAAAAAGACTACAGCAACTCAGGGAAACTAAGCCAGAACAACCTGCCATCCTCTACACACCATCATAAACTGCGAGCAGGGTACAAATTGTTGTCCTTAAATGCTCGCAGTTTATGCAACAAAATACATTTGTTCAACGCCTACGTCAGAAGTGTTGACCCTGACTTCATCACTGTCACGGAAACATGGGCGCATTCCTTACTCTGTGAGGGTTTTCAACATTACGGGGTACAACCTCTTCCGTAAGGACCGCACTAACTGCCGTGGTGGTGGTGTGATGGTCTACGTTCGTTCAAATTTTTTGGTAATTCCTTGTGCCGATTTGAACGAATCACAAGAAGTTTTTTTCTGTGACGTGCGTATGACCATGTCAACACTCCTGCTTGGCTGTTTATCGTCCCCCAAGTTACCATCGGGACACACAGCTTTGCAATGTCCTCCGAGCTGCTGCCAGGAAAACAGCCACTTATGTGTTTATTGCAGGCGATTTCAATCATCGAGATCGATTGGGAGACCTTCCATTGGCCACAGAGTGCAAACGATTTTGTTGAGCTTGTGCTGGACTCAAACTGGTCACAAGTAGTCACCTCTCCAACAAGAGGCGACAACACCTTGGACCTGCTCTTCACCACAACTCCTGAAGCGGTTATCAATTGCACTACGGAGGAACCTCTAGGTGACTCTGATCATGCTATGATCATCGCCAATCTGGCTCTTGCGGGCACACAAAAACCTGAACCATCTCCATCTGCTTCCTTCGATTGGAAGAGAGCAGATTGGAACCTGTACCACACTGAACTACAGCACCCAAATTGGCGTGAATTCTACAACTCTGGAGATGTGAATACTATACTCCAGAGTATCCTGGACTCAATATGGGCAGCATGTGCAGCATCAGTGCACGTAAACAAAAATAGAAGAACCGCCCCAAAAGGGCAATTTGGGAACTTCAGCGGTCCGACTTGCCAGGAGGGAACGTCGGACTGCTGAACAGGAATACAGGTGCATAAATCAGACACCAACAGGAAGAAGCGGAATAAATCCTCCAACCATCTCAAGCAAGTAACAAAAAAAGCAGTGCTTGAATTTGAACAGTGCATAGCAGCCAATCCTGACAGTAAGGTTTTCTGAAATATGTGCACTCAAAGCAGAGACCTCACTCTCCAGTGGGCCCTCTTCGCAACCCTCACACAACCAGATCACTGACGACCCCAAGAATGGCGCAGAACTCATTGCCGAGTGCTATGCAAACATATTCACTGTTGAAAGTCAAGATGTACCATCTTCACCATCACTAACAGCAAACTCCATAACAACTATGGAATTTACACCTGCAATGCTGCGACGTCACCTTCAAAATAAGCGCAACTATGCCTCCCCTGGTCTCGATGGAGTTACATACCTGCTTCTCAAACGTGGCAGGCACTTCCTTTTACACCAGCTTTCTATTTTCTTCCAGTACTGTCTCAACAATGGTGCTACTCCGAGCAGTGGAAAACTGCCAGTGTCATTCCTCTGTTCAAAAAGGGCGACCGCACATCACCTGTCAACTATCGCCCAGTCAGTCTCACTAGCTGTATTGCAAAACTGATGGAATCGTGTGTCAGAGAAACACTCTGGAACTTCTGGAGCTCTCACAGTCTCATCCGACCCTCACAATATGGATTTGTCCCTAACTCCAGCTGCAGTGACCAGCTTGTCGAGTTCCTTGAGGACATTACTCAGATTACTGACAGTGGCTCATGGGTGGATGTTGTCTACCTTGACTTTGCTAAGGCTTTCAACTCTGTGCCACACAAAAGGCTTATGGTGAAACTCTCTGCAATGGGTGTGGGGGATGACCTTTTAAACTGGTTGAAATCCTTCATCCTCAGCCGAAAGGAGGTTGTCACAGTTCTAGGACAGCACTCTACACCATATGAGATGTCATCGGGTGTACCACAGGGATCTGTCCTTGGTCCCCTCTTGTTTGTGGCATACATTAACGACATAGATGCCAATTTAAAGAATGCCACAGTATTGAAATATGCAGACGACATCAAGCTGTACCTTGAAATCAAGAGGACAGATCCTGATGTCTACAACTCTTTCCTGCAATCAGACCTAGACACAATGCAGCAATGGATCACAGACTGGCAACTGAAACTGGCTGTGGACAAGTGTACCACCATGCATTTTGGGAGAAAAAACCCTGCGTTCACATACTCCCTCCACAACACTGATATCAAGAAATCCTCTTGCGAGCGTGACCTAGGCATCACTGTCAGCAGTGATTTGCGTTGGACAAAGCATATCTCTAAGATTGTCAGGAAGGCCGAGGGTGTCTTGGCATCACTCAGCAGGTCTTTTGTTAGCCGCTCTCCAGCCATCTATTTAAAACTGTATACAGCTATGGTACGACCACACTTGGAATTGCATCATCAGTTGGAACCCCTATCTTGCACAAAACATTGACCTCCTGGAATCTGTCCAGAGACGTGCAACCAAACGCATACCCTCCATCAGACACCTACCATATTCTGAGCGCCTTGTTTCCCTGGGCATGGATTCACTGAAGCTCCGGCGTCTGGCGACGGACTTGGTAAACACCCACAAAGTTATCAACCACCTCACCAACAACAACACTGAACACCTTTTTGATCTCCATGTGTCTAACACACGTGGACATGCCTACAAAGTCAGAAAACAATACAGCTCTCATGACTTTCGGAAACATTTTTTCACGCTCAGAGTTGCTGAAGCATGGAATAAACTGCCTGCGTCAGTTGTTGACTGCCATGAAACTGCATCTTTTAAGGCCCTCATGCTTTCCGAAATCCGCCAAAACTACACCTGATTATATATACACTTTAGATGAGTTGTAGTGCACCTGAGCACTGTACACAATTAT
This sequence comes from Octopus sinensis, assembly GCF_006345805.1. Taxonomy (NCBI): domain Eukaryota; kingdom Metazoa; phylum Mollusca; class Cephalopoda; order Octopoda; family Octopodidae; genus Octopus; species Octopus sinensis. Next base: position 14,904,756 of record NC_042997.1, on the reverse strand, counting down.
TATTATTATTATTATTAAAAATCAGACAAATCCCTAATATCTGATCCTCCCTGGATTGGCTTTCAAAAGGAAAAGATCCTCCCTAAAAGGGAATAAACATATTAAGATAATGTTGTCCAATATACCATTAAAAAACGGAATAGTTAAGATCTTTTTTATTACTTTGGTCTTTAACATGAAATTCCTTATTTAAACGGACGGGTGAAAAGGACCTTATATAGATTGGTAGCATCATCTCACTGTTATGGAACATCGTATTCCGCAACGTTGAGTAAAGTTGTGGAAAACCACAGATTAATAGAGAACTAGGAAGGAAGAATTCTGTAGACTCTTAAATGATCGAATTTATCGCTTTCCCCACAAAATTCATGTGAAATCCAATGGTATCAGAAGATTAAGAATACATAATTTTGAATCATAAACCAAATGTGAGACATCATCGAAGGGATCTTTCAAAAAGGGGTTGTAAAATCCCGTTATTTACATTCTCTTAGTTTGGCGTTTCACGGGACGTGGAGTAAAATTCTACTTGTCTCCCTTGATTACATTGCTTCATGATGGTTAATTGCACAAAAATAACAAAAAAAACCCCAATTAAATGCCATGTCGTTGCAGGTGAATAGAACGGTTATCTTCTTTATATATAAAAGAGAAGTTGTGTGTCTGTCTCCTACGATTTAGATTCCTAACTACTCCCACATTTTGCGGTGCAGTTTAACCAAAACCGGGTATCTTATAGTCATGATTCATATCGAGCCCTTCTGGGTATTAGCGCGCGTCTACGATGAGTCTACGATTTAAAAAAAAAATTACCATCCTTTTTTTCCATTTTAATGCATTTTTTCGCTATTATATAAGGGAAGTAACTCTCTAAAAATGTCTACGATGAGTCAACGATTTAAAAAAAAATTTACCATCATTTTTTTTTCCATTTTTAATGCATCTTTTTGCTATCTTTTGGCTATAACTCTCTAAAAATGCTTATATAGTTATTTCCCTTACAAACCCGAGCAACGCCGGGCGATACTGCTAGTTTTATATTAAAATACATTTAATTTACTGAGAAAAGTAAAACTATTGTTGAAATAATATGTGCAATCGAATCTGTTATATCATTGATATTAAAATTACTTCCCGTGTAGTTTAAAGCTTACGAATGTGTTTTATGCAAAATGCAAACGTTTTAGGTTCCCACTTCACGCAGTATAGGTTAGTTTTTGTTTTTTTAACCCCGGGTAAACAATAATCGAGCAGCATGATCAAAAGTGTCCCCACCATGATCATCCCGTTTTATTGTATACCTAGAACAGCATTCTATATTCTTTCGCGTGCGCGCTCGGTGATGGTGGTGGGGTGGGGTGGGGGTAGGGTAGGCTACTATTTCTGCAGTACACACAAGGCCACAGTTTCCTTCGTTGGCTCGGAGTAGTAAGTTGTAGAGCTAAAAAAGAGGTAATTTCTACTCTTCTCCTCTGGAAGCCATCTACTCGCAATACCAGAGGGCGCACACTCTCCTACCCTGATGTAATCTCCAGGGATACAGGCATCAAGCAACAGGACCTCCGTAATGCCATGATGGACCGTGAAGTCTGGCGTAGCATGGTAAATTCCATTGTCTCGACCACGGTCGAACAATGATGATGATGATGAGTAAGTTGTGGTCTAACAATACAATGACGAGCTTGATCGAGCAGACCTATGAACTGAGGCTTTCCAACCAGGATCGTACCGTTTTACGGGTATGTAAGACTACAGTATCGGTAATCTATCTTGACCTTGTACAAGATGGGTGTTATTTGACTACTATTTCAGACAGGTTGAGGGACCACCTAGTGACTGTCTCATATGGTTGTTTGTATAGATAAATAAGAATATATATATTTCTTTACTATCCACAAGGGGCTAAACACAGAGGAGACAAACAAGGACAGACAAAGGGATTAAGTCGATTACATCGACCCAGTGCGTAACTGGTACTTAATTTATCGACCCCGGAAGGATGAAAGGCAAAGTCGACCTCGGCGGAATTTGAACTCGGAACGTAACGGCAGACGAAATACGGCAACGCATTTCGCCCGGCGTGCTAACGTTTCTGCCAGGCAGAATACACACATGCAGAGCGATAGAACCCGGAACCACGCGGTTGCGAAGTGAACCTTTTCACTATGCAACTATGCCTATACATATATTCCTTCGGAGAAAGTTCAATTCTATCAGTCAAAATGCAATATATCTGGATTAAATACCAATTAAATATTCAACTGCATTAATTAGGTGAGAGTATAACGTAAAGTTGAGAGGCATTATTTGAAAGGAAATATCAAATTTAGGACACATAATGATAATGGTTTCAAATTTTGGCACAAGACCAGCAATTTCGGGGAAGGGGTTAAGTCGATTACATCGATCCCAGTGCTCAACAGGTACTTATTTTACCAATCCCGAAAGGATAAAAGGCAAAGTCGACCTCGGCAGAATTTGAACCCAGAACGCTAAGCATTTTGAACGGCGTGCTAATGGGTCTGCCTGCTCGCTGTCTTATTAATAATAGTAATAATAACCCTTTCGGCAATCTTTCGGTAAAAGCCTGTGACTGAGTGTTTCATTGTGTTTCATTTACTCGACCGAGCTGAACAGTCAAACACACTCATGACTGACTACATGTACTAATACCGAAACGTTGCCCTTTCTACCACAGGTACAAGGCCTGAAGTCTAGGGTGGGTAGATGGGAGCTAGTCGATTACATCGACCCTAGTTTTTGACTGGTACTTATTTTATCTACCCCGGAGGATGAAAAGCAAGGTCGACCTCAACGGAATTTGAACTCCGAAAGTAATGAGTCAGAAGAAATACCTATTTCTTTATTACCCATAAGGGGCTAAACATAGAGGGGACAAACATGGACAGACATAGGTATTAAGTCGATTACATCGACCCCAGTGCGTAACTGGTACTTAATTTATCGACTCCAAAAGGATGAAAGGCAAAGTCGACCTCGGCGGAATTTGAACTCACAACGTAACGGCAGCCGAAATACAGCTAAGCATTTCGCCCGACGTGCTAACGGTTCTGCCAGCTCGCCATACCGCCAGGCAGTTTGTCCGACGCTGGAACAATTCTGCCGGCCCGCTACATTAATGAGCTTATTGTATATAGTGCTCAAGTGCAGTACATTTCATCGGAAAAATTTAAACGAGGGAACTGGAACCAGGCATATAAGTCAGTAAAGAAAGACAGCCATGAAAGCTTGAAGTACACCCATAGTCTTAGCCTTAGGTCATTCTGCACCATGTGGTGCATTGCAAGGCTTCTCCAACGTGACGATATCAGCTTCATCCCATGAAATGTCAATGGCTTTGAAGTCATCGATGAAGTTGCGGCGCAGAGCTGCTTTTGGTCGCCCTTGTTTTCTCTTGCTATGCGGTGGCTTCCACAGAATGGCGATTTTTGCATGCCGACGATGGTAATCGGAGGACATGGCCTGCGAATCGCAAGCGGCGCTCAGTGACAACGTCATGGAGTGGATGGGTATCAAGTTCAGCGATATATCTCGTCGATGCATAGTACACCGAATACAAAAAAAAGTGGGTCATGAAGAGGAAAGGGTGCATAGGCACAACAGGAGTAGCGTTGGCATAATTCGGGAAGCATGGAATTTTTGAAGTATCGAGTGTCCTGACAGCAGTAGTTTATTCTACACTTCGACAATTCTGAGCGTGAGAAATTGATTCCGCGAGAAAGTCATGGGTGCTGCACTGTTTTTCGAATTTATAAGCGTGTCTACAAGTGATAGAGATATTTATTTCTTTATTGACCACAGGGGGGACAAACAAGGACAGACAAAGGGATTATGTCGATTACATCGACCCAGTGCGTACTGGTACTTATTTAATCGAGCCCGAAAGGATGAAAGGCAAAGTCGACCTCGGCGAAAAATGTGGTCAAAGTTTTTGTTGAAAATACGGGAGATAATCATGTGAACTTCTACCAAGTTAGCTGCTAGACGTCTAAACTTTGGTGTGTCGATGCTCAGAGAAGCAATACGTTCATGATAAGTGACAAACAGAAGGTATTTGTCAGGTTGCACGTCTCATAACAGCTTCCAGTAGATCAATATTGTGATCAGGAAGAGGGTTCCAGACTAAAGATGTAGACTGTAAGTGTCGATGTACCACAGCCTTGAGCGGCTGGTGAGTGAGTGAGTATTGAGCTGAATAGAAACAATGTCCTCTGCTTCTAAGGCAAACTATCCAATACTAAATAGCAGCGTCATATTCAAGTTTCTGTAATGTTAAGTGAATGCGAGTTAAATCTTTGGACAGGATGCTGGTAGCTTTAGTTTTGGATTCCTGCCGCGGCTTACTACTTTGAAGCATCCACTAAGAGGAAACCTCCACGATATCATTCAAATTGCTAGAAATAACAGTTAGATTCTCTCAAATTATATCCCAGTGTCTGAAAGGAAGAACACGTTAGATGTGAATATGAAAAAAGATGGGATGGTCACAGATGGAATATCTTTCACCATAGCTCTGCTCGATCATGGCTGAGTTGGGTTTAACAAAAACCAACAACTCATTTCAAGCTAGACGTCTTCTCCTTGGACACAAAAGAGCCCTAATGTTGGGGGTATTAAACACAAAACCCTCAGCTGAGTGTTTGGTGCTCTGTAAAAAATTAAAATGCCAGAGAGGCAATAAATAGTTTTGTTTAACACATGACCAGCTGAAAAAGAACCAATTTGCTCCATGACTCAACTTTCACTATGGTCTTTTTGTTACCGTCCTATCGAGGCAACACAAAAGGAAAGTTCGAGTTTATATAGTCAAAATGGCTGATAGAATAGTAGCCTTTTCAGTGGTCTAACAAATCTTGTGAATGATTAAAACGTCACCTGTTGCATGAGGGTTGCTACAGCTCTGTTGGTGCGGACCATTCCCCACCCGAAAGAGATTGGAATTATTCAAAGTCCCTTTTCTTTGGCAAATATAATCTAGTTGTTACTGTTTAACCCCACATTAGTCCTGATTGAACAAATTCTCACGATCAAAGGCATGTCAACCGTGATCATTCCATTTTGAAGATGATTTAGTGTGATTAGAAGAAATTTGACTGTTATTTCTAGCAAGAGCGACAGTGTAGAGGTTTGTTACCAATAATTAAATAAAATAATTTTAAAAAAATGCTATATTTCGTTTCCATCTAGCATTTCTTGCACGTTCCATTTCTAGTGCAACAGCTTTATCGCTTTTAAAGTAATCACCTTTAAACGTGTTCAAAATGCATTTTGGAAAGTAAAACTGATGATCCTAAAGTTTAATTAAAAGTAGGTAAATGTCATAACGAAGGAACTGAATCTGCCCAATTAAACATAGCAGATAGTGTTACGTCCATCTGTACCAATGTGTATAGGAACCTCTTACAAGGCGAACAGAGATATTTAGCACCGGTTTCATGCGTTTCGTGATTGCTCTGATGGAATTTTTAAGACAACGAAATTTTCTGACCGTTTCATGTTGAACTTGTATCACGTACTACAGATTTATTCTCATATTAAGAGATGATTTAGGGATATGCAGGGAAGAGTAGGTCTATTCTGTATTGTTTAAAAGGAAGTATTAACTAAATGTGATCCTCCACAGGGTACGTAGTACCTATGTTCCTCGTCCTCTAGTTCTACTAGATCAGGACTACCAGGGGATAAACAATATCAACTAATTGCTTTCCGACCATATTAGTATTGCACCTTTCGAAAAGGAACTCATCGTTACTTAGATATAAGTGTTTTGTTTTCGAAAAAAAAAAAAAAAAAAGCAAGGACGTTAAGCATTTAACTGGCATTCCTTTATTACGTCCCCTGCCCAATTCAAGATCACAACATACATGTACACTGCAACGCAATTTCTTTTCCTCAACAGGCCCTGCCCTATTTAACATTGTCCCGAGGGAGATCAAAGAGGAAAAGGATCCCATCAACTTTAAACGGAGTCTGGATAGATTCCTTCAAAGAATACCAGATAAGCCACCCATAATTGGATACGACTCACCCGACAAGAACTCACTACTTGAACAAAACTTGATACAACTCACCCAAAAAGAACTCAATACTTGAACAAAACTTGATACAACTCACCCAACAAGAACTCACTACTTGAACAAAACTTAACTTAAACAGGATTCGAATAATCCTATCAGGTGGTGCTATTAAGTTAGACATGGCCTGGACCAATCTTTGGTCGAAACATATCTAAGTTATCTAAGGTACTGTCGACAAAGTTGTCCTTTGAAGTACGTGACGAAAGAATGCCGTTTAACCCCAGTCCTGATGGAAACTAACCTGACCCTAGGATCGAAGAAGTCCCAGCCTTGATAAACCCATCTTTTTTAATTTTTTTTTTTACAAATACAGTGTATCTAGAATAACATGGCGAAGGTAAAGAATACGCACACCCGGTGTTTAGGGTTAGGGTTACGCCGAAAACGGGTGGTGTGCGTATTCTTTACGTCCGCCAAATAACATTAGTTGCCAGGAAATTTAGCTGTTATTTCTAGCGATCTCGCAGGGTCTTCTTTGCTGACTTGGGTCCCCAATTCTACTTGTTGATTGAGAAGCATGGGTGCGCTTTGATATTTTGCTAAATATAAGAGACTACAATTAAATGTGTAATTGTTGTTTATAAATACACTAATTACAATATATATTGCAATTATAGTATATTGTAGTTACAGAATATACGATACAAAAGCTTTGCAACTCTTTAATAGTCATAATTAGTACTCGTGCTATCCAGACTACTTAACCAGCAGCAGTGTAGTGGTTGATCTTAATTCGTTTTATTTCAACAATAACAAATATTCCTTTTTGTCTCGTTGTTTATTTTATCTATTTATTTAATTAAATTGTTTCCCTATCAGAACATTTATCCTAGTTTGTTAATACTTTACACATTAAATCGAATCGATTCGTTAAAAAAGTTTAAAGGAAAAACAAAAATACAAGAAACGATACTTCGCAACTTTTTTTGCGTTTATATCGAAATTAATGATTTAAGTTTCGCTTGATACGTTTTATTTTATAGTGAAATTCTTGAGATATTGTCACGGACGACCAATCTGCTAGAAATAAAACCCAAATATTCCTCAACTCACACGTTAGCCTCTTAAAAGAGCGATCGATACACAAAACAATGTAGACATAGATATACAAAAGGACAGGAGGATTCACGACTAGCAGGTATTTGATCATATAATTCTGCTCGGTCAGGCGTTGACCTGACAGTAAACAATGCCAACCGATAGCGAACGGAAAGGTTACTGTTTCTCAATGGCAAAGTGGAAAACTTATTTAAAGTTCTAAAATTAACTAAATTCCACATAGTAAGCAACATGTCATGGGGACTGTTTATATATATATATATATATATGAAAGAAATGCTGGAAAAATATCATCTTCGTATATATAAACAAGTGGTTACATTAAAAAAATGTATAGTATACTGAAATAAACATTTTTGACAAATATGAAATTATAAACACTTTGGTGTAATGGAATTTAAAAAAAAAAGAAAAAAAAATTACCTCGATTACATTTGTCCATCCATACTGCGTCTTGAGATACAACATCCAACATTTTTTTGTTGACAAGCCGTAAAGGAGCCAATTGTGGGCCGGAAAGAAACCTGAATAGGTACATAAGTACCTCATGCGGGAAATCTGTAATCAACATCTTTTGGAATCATTTACTAAATTGATGAACTATTAGAGATGACAATTACTGTAAGATATTGTTATTCAGCAGTGGTGGTAACATTCGAAAGTTATTGGTTTGCTAAAAAATCTTTGGATATAATCCAAAGTGAATACGGTTTCACCAAAATGTGACGGCTCACTGCATTGTTTGTTATTAGTCGGGCAGCAGCAGATTTTTGTCCTGTTTACCACCACCTCACAAAGTGCGCACAATGTTTTCGTCTAGTGATACGATAATTTTAGAAATTGAAAAGCAAATGAGTGTCAACGAATTACTAAATAAACGAAGAAAATGCTATGTCTTAGCCGATTTATCGGTGTTTGTTAATGCTGAAGTAGCGTTGTTGCCACAGTAAGTTGCTTTCAAAAACTGTTTAGCAGTAGATAAATATCCCGAGCGAAAGAGAGAGAGAGAGAGAGAGAGAGAGAACAAGAGACGAGGGAGGAATAATTTAGTATATAACGATTAATATAAATTTCCCCCCCCCCGCCTCATTATATTATAACCCCTTTTTTAAAGTCATTTTCGGAAGCTAGTCATCTGCATTCACTAGAGCATAACGAACGACAAACTGGTGTTAATATTTGCTTAATATAAATATCTATAACGGGAGACGGGTCACTGTGAGCGAGATACAGCTGAATAATCGAATTGGATTGGCAAATTAAACGAATGATATTAAAGAAAAATAATCCTAAGCTTCACCTTCCTAAAACATGGGAAATTCAAACAGGAAATTGTGATAAATATATTATATTTTGAAGCTGAAAACACCGAAAGTTACTGAGGGGGATCGAGTTTCGTGTGAAACAGCAAATCCAAACGTACTTTATTACATATATATTTATCCTTTAATCGGCAGAAATCTATCTATCTGTCTACTCTGGGCAAAATGCTTAGCGGCATTTCGTCCGACTTTACATTCTGAGTTCAAATGCCGCTGAGATTGACTTAGCCTTTCATCATTTTGGGGTTGATAAAGTAAGTACCAGTTGAACACTGGAGTCGATTACATCGACTTACTCTTTCCCCCGAAATTGCTGAACTGGTGCCAAAATTTGAAACCAATATTTACTAGTATTCAATTAGGGTTACATTTTCCCCGCCAATGCCAATGTAATAAAACCTATTTCTTTACTACCCACAAGGGGCTAAACACAGAGAGGACAAACGGATTAAGTCGATTATATCGACCCCACTGCGTATCTGGTACTTATTTAATCGACCCCGAAAGGATGAAAGGCAAAGTCGACCACGGCGGAATTTGAACTCAGAACGTAGCGGCAGACGAAATACCGCAAAGCATTTCGCCCGGCGTGCTAACGTTTCTGCCAGCTCGCCGCCAATGTAATAAAACCATTATTTAACCATGGAAGAAGGAAATGAGTTCAAAGCTATTGCAAGGATCTTTAAATAAGTGTAGTTGTTATTGTTTAGTCACAGGCAAGGTCTAAAGGAGATGCTTTCAGCTATGGTACATCGGTCCAGACCTTGAACAGTTAAAGAGGCTCCATAAATATCTGATGGTCTCTTGCTTGAGCACCTTTATGTATGTAACGATTTTACAGATGGGATGTCCTGAAATGATTCTTCAGGTGGCAACACCTAGGGTTATAATTTTTCAGGTGGGGTCAGACATGTGTCAGAACATGATATATTTAACTAAGTCGGTTCAGAAATCTTTATTCATAATAACCAGTCAACCATGTCACGCAAGTACCTTCCTACCACTGTTGTGTGATGGTACCTGTAAAGTTATTCAGTGACTACAACAAAAACTTTTAAGACGTGCAGCGAGTGTGATACTTGTTACAATTACATGAATTAAGCAAAACATTCCAGATTGTCTTTTTTATTTCTGCGCAAAAATAAACAAAAGTCTACCTGAAGTATAAACTCACCAATTCTATAAGAATAGGGTCTTTTGTGTCCATTCTAATGTTTTACTTGAGAAGTAGGTTAATGCTACGTATATTTGGGGTGAGCGTGTTAGAGAAGCATAACGTCAGGTGAATCCGTGAGAAAACGATGATTGATTGCTACAGCTTAAAAAAAAATTTTTTTTAAGGAAGGCTGTCCGAGGCAAATCCAGCCAAGCTTGACAAGACTGGAATCGAGAATTTTATGAATCTTGCTTCTCTCATAAACCGAAACGTGATCCTGGACGTAACCATACTGTATTAACTGGGTTTTCGGTCTCATCGATGCGAGCAGGAGTCCTCCAATTGGCTGCATGGAAATTAGTGAGATAAGGGAATGCTATCACTCTTCAACAAGAATCATTCATTCGCAGTGATGATTGAGAAGCATACCACAATATTCAGGATCTTGGATATACGCACAGACCTGTGAACCACTTGATCAATTTTGTAGATATGAAAACTGCTGTGCGTGGTGGCAAACAAAACATTTTAAACTTCTTAATCTCATGGGGTTTTCTCTTTTACTTGTTTCAGTCATTTGACTGTGGCCATGCTGGAGCACCGCCTTTTAGTCGAGAAAATCGACCCCAGGACTTATTCTTTGTAAGCCTAGTACTTATTCTATCGGTCTCTTTTGCCGAACCGCTAAGTTACAGGGACCTAAACACACCAACATCGGTGGTCAAGCGATGTTGGGGGGGGGGGGACACAGACATACAAAACATATACACACACACACACACACACATATATATATATATATATATATATATATATATATACATATATACGACGGGCTTCTTTCAGTTTCCATCTACCAAATCCACTCACAAGGCTTTGGTCGGCCCGAGGCTATAGTAGAAGACACTTGCCGAAGGTGCCATGCAGTGGGACTGAACCCCGAACCATGGGGTTGGTGAGCAAGCTACTTACCACACAGCCACTCCTACGGAAATTTTATTCCTACAAATTGCTGGTTAGAACTCTTTGCAACATGTATCCTGTACTGTATTTTGGAGCAGCTTCAATTAACTTTGAAACCCGCTTTATATTATTTCCTTTAAACTAAGTATTTAGCAACGTGTATTTTGCTGTATTATCTATATAATCATTGTAGCTTGGAACACGTTGGATATTTCTGTCCTTTGTCTTTAAACTTTCACAATAGGCACAGGAGTGGCTGTGTGGTAAGTAGCTTGCTAACCAACCACATGGTTCCGGGTTCAGTCCCACTGCGTGGCATCTTGGGCAAGTGTCTTCTGCTATAACCCCGGGCCGACCAATGCCTTGTGAGTGGATTTGGTAGACGGAAACTGAAAGAAGCCTGTCGTATATATATATATATATATATATATATTTATATAAGTGTGTGTGTATATGTTTGTGTGTCTGTGTTTGTCCCTCTAGCATTGCTTGACAACCAATGCTGGTGTGTATACGTCCCCGTTACTTAGCGGTTCGGCAAAAGAGACCGATAGAATAAGTACTGGGCTTACAAAGAATAAGTCCCGGGGTCGATTTGCTCGACTAAAGGCGGTGCTCCAGCATGGCCGCAGTCAAATGACTGAAACAAGTAAAGAGAGAAAATAAAGATGCACAGCACCGAGGAATAGTGGGATCTTTTCCTTTTGAACGGCACTTTTCAACACAATTTCTAGTTAACTATAAACACTTTTAAACTTCGTATACTGGTAGAATGTGTTTATAAAACATCATTTTTTTTCTTGGCTTTATTGAGAAAATTCTATATGTTGTAACATATTTCGTCTTTAATTTCGAGCATTTCGGCAATTTTAACCAATCACTGACCTCCATTCCGTGCTGTATGAATATGTCCCTCGTTTAAGAAACAGATTGGGTTTATTTACATTTGTGAAGAAAAAAAGATACCCTTCCCCCACCCCTAACTCTAAAATAGATTGAAATGCAATAGATCGATACTAGGGTTATAATTATGGGTGACAATTTCATACGCTACGGAAAATGGGATTTTTTTCTAGCGGTATCAAATGCATTTCAATCTATTTTAGATTTAGGGGTGGGGGAAGGGTATCTTTTTTTCTTCACAAATGTAAATAAACCCAATCTGTTTCTTAAAGGAGGGACATATTCATACAGCACGGAATGCTGTTTACCTAAATGGAGGTCAGCGATTGGTTAAAATTGCCGAAATGCTCGAAATTAAAGACGAAATATGTTACAACATATAGAATTTTCTCAATAAAGCTAAGAAAAAAATGATGTTTTATAAACACATTCTACCAGTATACGAAGTTTAAAAGTGTTTAGTTAACTAGAAATTATGTTACAAAGTGCCGTTCAAAAGGAAAAGATCCGAATAGTGTTCTAATTATACAAGTTATATTCACAGTAGGCTGTGTGACGATTCTTCAGGTGGAATTAGCAGTGGAGTGATAATTCTTATATTTAAATCCGCGAATAATTACAACGAAGACTATAGAGACTGCGGCAGAATAGCAGACTTGGCGATTGGCGACTTTGAAAGTGAAAATGGAGCGCTTTAGTTAATGACCTAGCGAGTGTTGTTTCATCACATCTGGAGACTTGCTTGATGCCCCACACCCTGGCAATTATTTAAAAGAATCTAGAGTGAGAAAACTGCTTTAATCTCCAAAGAATGAAAAGTGGCTCACCGTTGAAAGGCATGAAATTTATATCCCGTTTCCGTTTCCCCGTAATATTTGTAAGGCTGTTGTCAAAAGGGCCTAGTCAAAAGGAAGTGGACACAAGCACGCGCGCACTCACACGCACAAAGATATTAGAATATTCTTTTCTACTCTAGGCACAAGGCCCGAACTTTTGGGGGAGGGAAACAGTCAATTAGATCGACCTCAGTATGCAACTGGTACTTAATTTATCGACCCCGAAAGGATGAAAGGCAAAGACGACGTCGGCGGAATTTGAACTCAGAACGTAAAGACAGACGAAATTCCGCTAAGTATTTCGCCCGGTATGGTAACGTTTCTGCCATCTCGCCGCTTTAAGATATAATATTATAAAATAAAATGAACATGGATTTATGTACATTCTGTTCTTAAATATGCATGAGATAACTGACATTTAAAAATGTTGAGTTTTCCCTTGACAGAAAATTAAAGTTAAAAAAAGATACGCTAATATGAGAAATAAGTGATTCTCCTCCGCATCATCAGCGTCGTCGGCGTCTATTTGCAATTGCGTGTGGCATGACGATGCATGTGTCATGCATTTCGTTCTATCATCAGTGTCCTAAACTCTTCAGCCATTACTGTACCATTGTCTACTACTAGGGTTTGACAATGGATTTGGAAAACGATCCATGGGTCGGTTCCCAGATGATGACTTGGCTGACAAGCAACTCTGAGTGTCTCAGTTCCCAGCAAACTAGAGCCGTTTTGGATGTTGTTGGTCAACTGGCGGAGGTCACCTTAGAGCTCATTTTCTATATCCAGCTGGCACCGAACCAACCGGCGGCGATGGTGATGACAATGGTCTCTACTATTTTCTCGAAACAAGGCTGTAGAGCTGACATTTTTCCTTTTTATCTTCCATTTTCGTTTCACATAATGTTTAGCTCCATTTCTGCTACCCAACAAACAAAAAACAAGGTTGCTTAGTATATCCATCCTATAGTTCGAGCAAGAATTCCAACATCTTGAAAACACCACATGCTAATTCCACTCGTAGTCGCCATATTTGATGTCTTTGAGTAAGACTTATATAATTTTGTAATCTTTCAAGTGTACGGAGTAAGTAATATGGATAGATGGATACTGGTTACTGTTGTGAAGATACATTGCCTTTAGGCTTCTCGTAGATATGTCAATGAACAGATGTTATTAATCACACCGGTGACTTAAACTAATTGCTTCAAACAAACCAGTTACATTAGAATCACAATGTCTCAAGCAACGAAAAGAGATGGCCAAAAGCTGCATGCCTCCGTGTTCGGTGCTTCGAAATGATCACCTCTGCATCCAGTAGGTTCCATTCTTATTTCTTTATTGCCCACGAGGGGCTAAACATAGATGGGGCAAACAAGGACAGACAAAGGGATTAAGTCGATTACATCGACTCTAGTGCGTAACTGGTACTTAATTTATCGCCCCCGAAAGGATAAAAGGCAAAGTCGACCTCGGCGGAATTTGAACTCAGACCGTAACGGCAGACGAACTACCGCTAAGCAGTTCACCCGGCGTGCTAACGATTCTGCCAGCTTGCCGTAGGTTCCATTCATTCAATCTGGACACCAACAAAAAAAAAAAAAAAAAAAAAAAAGGAGATGGAAAATGAGAAAACAACTATACTTTGAGATATAGCAGTCAACTCCGGAAAAAAACCCACGAGTAATTGGCAGGATAGTATTGCCAAGGACCACTAGAAAAGAAATGCTACCTAACTGAAGTATCAATCTCAACAGAGGGTAATGCATCACTGAAATAAGAAGTGAAATTATTCCATTTATAAATCAAAAAAGAGAGATAACCGCCAGGGTGATCTTTACAATGAATTCAACTCACAATAAAATCCATCTAAAGTTCGATGCAAATCCACAAGTCAGCAATGCTCAGATCGTACATTATAAAGCGGCCCTAAGGTTAAAAATAATCAAGTAATCTTATCGAATTATAATTATATCCGTCTTCTTCAAGCACTCCGTCGGTTACGACGATGAGGGTTCCAGTTGAACCGAATCAACGGAACAGCCTGCTCGTGAAATTAACGTGTAAGTGGCTGAGCACTCCACAGACACGTGTACCCTTAACGTAGTTCTCGGGGATATTCAGCGTGACACAGAGAGTGACAAGGCCGGCCCCTTGAAATACAGGTACAACAGAAACAGGAAGTAAGAGTGAGAGAAAGTTGTGGTGAAAGAGTACAGCAGGGATCACCACCATCCCCTGCCGGAGCCTCGTGGAGCTTTAGGTGTTTTCGCTCAATAAACACTCACAACGCCCGGTCTGGGAATCGAAACCGCAATCCTATGACCGCGAGTCCGCTGTCCTAACCATTGGCCCATTGCGCCTCTACAAATTATATTCCGTCAAAACATCGTTGTCGAAACACACCCCGAGGCGTAGCGTGGATTTTCCCTATCTTCTTTAAACGTCACACATACCTTCGATCTCAACAAGCACAAGTACTTAAAGCGACCACCCAGTGCGACCCGTACCCTCTATGCTACTCTGATCACATCACTATCCTTTTAAGGATATTGGTTACATTGCTCAGCTAGTGGGGATAGAATCGGTAGAGCATCAGACAAAATTCATTAAGGTATTTAGTTGTGTACTTTTACATTCTCAGTTCAAATTTCACTGAGATCAACATTGCTTTTCAACTTTCCGAGATCGATTAAAATATTATAATAATAATAATGAAATTATTGTATACAGTGCTCAGGTGCACCACAACTTGTCAAAAGTGCGTATAATGTACATGCAGTAATGTAAGAATGTCTGGAAAAAGAACAGTGTATGAGTCAGATACATGCTTGCGTGTGTATGGAGGGGAGAAAATCAGGTGTAGTGTTGGCGAATCTCAGGAAGCATGGAAGTTTTGAAGGATGCAGTGCTCCGACAACTAACAACTGATGCCGGCAGTTTGTTCCATGCTTCAGCAACTCTTAGCGGGAAAAAATGTTTCCGAAAGTCATGGGAGCTGTGTTGTTTTCTAACTTTGTAAACATGTCCACGGGTGTTAGATGGAGTTTGAAAAGATGCTCAGAGTTATTGTTAGTAAGATGGTTAATAATTTTATGGGTGTCTGCCAAGTCAGCTGCCAGACGTTGGAGTTTCAATGTATCCATGCCCAGGGAAGTAAGGCGTTCGGAATATGGCAAAGAAAGTATTGGTTTCGGTGCAATCCACTATTACTTTTTTCAAAATTTGTGGACTTATGTCTATGTTAGTAATTATTATCATTCCACTGATTAAGCAAAGAAAAAAATCTCTGGACTTTTGCAAAAATAGCTAGTAATTCCTTCCAGACCTTCGTTTAACCACAGTTCAACCTCATAGGATAAAGTCAGTTTTTGCTTTTACGGCTGGAATATGAACCTCTCCACTCCTCAAGAAAGAAAAAATACGAAAATACTGTGAATGAGAGGTGCCAACCAATCGATCAATGAACCAACTCGCTAACCAACAAACAAAGTATCGCATAAAAATATACATTTACGCGCGCATACACATGCATGCGTGCATGAATAAATATGCCTGTTTAGAGTCGTTCGTATGAAAATATGTGCACTTATAGAAACAGTGACAATAAGTTCAGTGTTATAATACTCTCTTCCTCTTAATCCTCCCTCGAGATAAATAATTAATTTGTGGACAGTGTAAGAAGGCGGGGGAAAATCATACCCCTGAAATACGAACTATTTAATAAGTCATTTCGTTTCTTATTGAACCACTCCTTCAGTCTCATTATAACTGGCTGTATAATTCATCTCTCAGTATTGCCGTATAATTAAAAGGTTCGCTTTGTAATTATGAGGTCGCCATTTCGAATCTGCTGCGTAGCATCTTGGGCTAATGTAATTTTCTGTATATAGCCTCAGGTTGGCCCGTACCTTGTCAGATTGGAAAGAGAAGCTGTATAGAAGCCCGTCGGATTTACTCTAGTTTAAAACTATATAAAAAAAAAACGAAACAGTGATAAATGAACCATCTCCACACACTTTGTAAATGGAACGAATGGTGGATTCATTGATACTGGACTTGTAACCCACAGTAACAAGGTTTCCACCGTCACGTATTTTTATGATCATCTCTCTACTTTTTCCTGGAGATAACACACTCATTTGCGTCATTTGTTAGGATCAGGTGCCTTTGTAGTTTCTCTCATCACTGCCCCCATGGTAATGGGTATGTGTACGCAAATCCACATAAAAAAAATTAAAAAAAATACGCAGCCTCGCAGCACGGTCATGTAGACACAAAACGATAGTCAGTGTATTTTAGGTAGCTGGTAATCGTTGGGGCGCGTTATTACGGTACAAGCAGAATCTTCGACTGACCGTAAATGGGAGGGTCACTGCTTCCATAGCCAGGTGAAACAAAATCCTTAAGTATTTCTTCCAGCTTGTGGCATTTGAAACATTTGGAGGAGCTGGACTGCTCACAAATCAATCAGGGATAAGTGTAACGCGCTTCACAGCTGAACGTACTGCGCTATCTTCAATCAATAACGAATGATTCAGCGATAAACGAAGCTACATGTATTTGTCACACAACGTCACGCTGTCACACAACGTCACGCTGATTCCGCCTGAGAATTACATTAAGGGTACAGTACACATATCTGTGGAATACTTAGCCACTTACACGGTAATTCAATGAATTTGGCAGCTCGGTTAATAGAAATTCTGACCGAGATCATTAATAATATAACCGGTAACATGACCGCTTGGTAACTGCATGCTGAAGTCACAGCCAAAACCTGTTATGTTTTCTCATTAATAAAATTGGGGTCGCAAACACTAGTGTAACTAGAGTATGTGCCGCTCGGGGCGGCCCTTCCGTTTGCCGCCCTGGACCCCACAGAAAACACGTATCGCCAACAGCAGACCCAATAGTGTTGTCCCTTTAAAAGTACCGCTCCTACTGCCACCCCCTAGATATGCTAGTGGTCACAAATTCCTCTGATATTGTTGGTGGGATGGGTGAGGAGTATTTTCAATTTGAGTATCACTGTTCTGGGGTTAATGATTTTAAAAACACTCACCTCCTCTAACATCTTACCATTTATACTTACACTCATCCTACCAGCCGTTCTATCTCTCAAACATCTCATCACCTTACTCTTAGCTACATTCCCTTTCAGTGTCCTCCTTTCACACACTCTTCCAAACTCTATCACCAGTCTCCTCAGTCGCTCTTCCGAATCTGCCACCAGTGCTGTATCATCAGCAAACAACTGACTCACTTGCCATTTCTTTCCATTTTCTCCCATCATTTGGGCTCCCCTACCAAGGGTTCTAGCATTTACCTTTCTCACTACACCATCGATATATAAATTAAACGCCAAAAACCAAGCTAAATCATCAATGTCCAAAGGGCTGCATCCAATCGTTTCATCCTGTGTCTTTTAGTACTATAATACTGCAGCTATATTGATTGCATAAACAATAGAAAAAATTGTTAGATCATCTCTTCAAAATATCTATTTCACATTTTCAATAAGAGTGTTTCGTTTCTTCAGAGTATGCTCGGTTAGAGATTCATACTTATCAAAGATGATAAGTTCCTCCTTAAGCTCATTCAATAATATTATCATGCATCATAATGAAAAAAACTCATTTTTCTCTCACGTTATGAAACAAAATGACAGTTGTTCTTAAAAAGCATTCAGTGCATTACCCAGTTTGTCGTATCATGATATGGTACTGGATGGATGGTGCTCGGAGTTACTCCTTTTTATAGATTCTCGCCATCTCTCCAATGTTTTGACAACCTAATCTTCAGGGAACTCAAATGCTTGGTCAATATCAGAGGCTGCTTTGCCCAAACAGTTTGGGGGTCTAGGTCTGCGTAACTGCTCATTTCTGTCTCTTCCCTATGTTCTTTCCTCCACCCACGCTTGCTCCCCATTGGTAGAGAACATGCTGTGCTTTAGGGAGATGGATGAAGCTCTGCTACAGTGGAGAGAGAGCTGGGTTTGTCAGTTCCTATTACAGATGAGGACAAACAAAAGTAGTTACACGTTCAACTTTCTTTGGTCAATCTGATCAATTTTCAAGGTGTTGCCTACTTTTCGCAAGAGCGAAAGTCTCAGGGGACTAGACTGATGCTCTGCTTATGGTCTGCACTGGCGGTATACTTGGTCTGGATGAGCTCTGCATCTTCATTTTACTCAGAGTGGGAACCGACACCTGTGGAGGACTGAGATGTCACTGCAGTAGGCCCCTCAACTCCATCAGCCTTCGTGGTCTGCCTTTCCGCCTAAATGCTGGTCATTTTGCTCGTCACACCGAGCTAAACTTGATCATTAAGCAGACTCTGACTCGGGTAAATATCCCCTCAGTTCTGAGGTTGGCGGGATTATCCACAAGTGATGGAAAGAGACCAGCTGGTCTTACCCCCTGTCCCTGGGTTAGAGGTAGGTGCCACAATCAGTGACTCCTTTGCCCCCTCCCACATCCTGGATGCTGCGGTAAATGGGAGGGTCACTGCTTCCATAGCCAGGTGAAACAAAATCCTTAAGTATTGGAGAACCATTTCTTCCAGCTTGTGGCATTTGAGACATTTGGAGGAGCTGGACTGCGGAGAGTGAAGTTCTTGTTATCGTTACCGGCTTGCCTTACCGAGGTGTCAGGTAATGTCTGTGAGGGTGTTTGGCTATTCGAAAGCCTTAGCCTTACCATCACCCACAGTAATGCCGCAAGGATGTTAGCTTGTTTCAGTAGGGTCCGTTGAACCTTGTGGTGTGCGACCAATTGACGCACTTAGTGTTGAATTGATGTTTTGTCTTTCTTTTTGTTCATGATTGTGTTTACTTCAGTTTTGGAATTGTATCTTAATGTGGAATATTCATGTAATTAAGTACACCGTAAAAATTGTGTAAAATAAAAATTAATTATGAGATTGGATGAAGTGGGAGAATGCCAAAGAAAAAAAAAAATGAAAAGGGCATCAGAGGGGCAATGCATACTCTGCACGCAAATAATTTTTTTGCAAATTATAGTGTGGCTTATAATGTGTTACTTACCCATGCTTTTAATTGAACTGAATTAAGCTTTGTATTTTACTAAAAGAGCCCACAGTTGCATATGTATGTATGTGTGTATGGGCCCACATGTATCTACGCGTATAGGTACACCATGATTTATACACACGCAGACGAGGGTCGATTCACATGAAAAAGAAAGTGAACAAAATGAAATACTTATAGAAAATATTGCATAAAATTTGAGAAGTGTTTTCGTCTTTCAATGATGACAGGTGAATAAAACTTACTGTAGTCTGTTATAGGATATAAATAATATGATGACTTGCTTACCAGGTAATTTGTGAGTTCAATTCTTTTTAATTAAAATTTTTTTTTTTTCAAATATTACTAGTGTAAGTAGTTATACTCCGGTGAAGTTTAAGAAATCAACTTGTAAATAAATGAAATCCTTGAATCTAACACTGTACACGCACGCTTACACGCATACACACACACAGACAGAGTCGCATATTTATGTATGTTTGAAGATAATCAACCAAATTTTCATCATTCGAGCCGCTTACCCAATGATTATTTCTGTCAAATTTGGTGAAAATCTGTTCAGACGTTTTCCAGTAATTTTGCAAACACACAGACAGACGAAGATGAGTGATTATAATACCCTGCTTTCGCTTACATGCGCAGAGTAATAAAAACTGATGTGGAGCGACAGTCAAATAGCAAACATTCTGTATTCATATTCGTGATCAGATGTATTAGCTGAAATAAATTAACTGGAAGTAGTTTTCTTTATAATAATTTTATTCTGGCAGTTTCATAACATTTGATTGTAATTTGTACTAATAAACTCTCAGAAATAAAATCAGGTCAGCAGATGAAATAAATTGAAGTCTGAGATGGTTGACTGTTGATATACTATTTAACATTAACTGTTATATAGGCGCAGGAGTGGCTGTGTGGCAAGTAGTTTGTTTACCAACCACATGGTTCTGGGTTCAGTGCCACTGTGTGGCACCTTGGGCAAGTGTCTTCTACTATAGCCTCGGGCCGACCAAAGCCTTGTGAGTGGATTTGGTAGACGGAAACTGAAAGAAGCCCATCGTATATATGTGTATATATATATGCGTGTATGTACTTGTGTTTGTCCCCCTAGCATTGCTTGACAACCGATGCTGGTGTGTTTATGGTCCCCGTTACTTAGCGGTTCAGCAAAAGAGACCGATAGAATAAGTACTGGGCTTACAAAAGATTAAGTCCCGGGGTCGAGTTGCTCGATTAAAGGCGGTGCTCCAGCATGGCCGCAGTCAAATGACTGAAACAAGTAAAAGAGAAAGAGATATATAATAATATATCTTAGCATTTTATATGAAAGAATTTATCCATGTTGACCTAACCGAGCAGTAAAATATTCTCATATGTCTGAGCTTGTTCCTCATATAATAGGAAAAGCTACTGAGTTTTAACAGCTTTATTAGAAGCAAGAAATCACAGAGCTTAACCTATGACACTAACCACAATAAGCCACTGATTTTCACCCTTCTTTATAGATCCCCTTTGATGAGACCTAAAATTCATTCAGGCAAAAGGGGTATCGCTTAAAGGGTTTTTCTTTGAAAATTCTACCTTGAGCAATTGAGATGATTGACAATTAGAACAGTTGACTATAGTTGTAAATTACAGGTTCAAAGAATAAGTGAAGAATAATGGTCAGTGTTTTGCATAGGTGTGATTGTGAGAACTGAAAAGAAGGCAGACAAATTGCTATGTTCAGTAAAATTAAGATGGCTTCCACTTTTTAAAACTTAAAATAATAATAATAATAATAATAATATAATAATAATAATAATGAAAGTTATGAGGGATATTAAAGTTGATTTGTGTGAATTTTCCAAAACTCCTCTCCCCACCCATAAAAAATTTGCACAGAAAATTCTGATATAATTGGAATCTACACCATCTGAAGTGTATTTTTAAAAAAATTTCATTAAAATATGTCCATTTTTCTTTAAAGTTATGAGGAAACAAAGTCAGTGGGGAGCACATTTGCATTGGTATGCTATCGGGGCAAGGCACAACGGTCAGGCGGTAAGTGTTTAGAGAAGCAATAAACACCTCTGCCCTCCCTTTCAAGGACAGCTTCTGCTCAGACCAGGTCTGAGTTAGGAGAGCTACTTTTCTCACCACCTCGCTCCAATTCTTCTCTATCAAGAGATCTGGACCTAACCAAGCATTTTCACTGGTCCTTCCATCCAACGACGCTGTTGGGAGGCATCAACTTGCCCCTCCAGGTGTCGAGTTGCAAGCCGACCAATTTATCCCGGTTGATTTTCGCTCCTGCCACTGCCTCGTAATCCCTTAAGGCCTCACCTACGCACTGTAGGTGCTCGACCCGGAATACAATGACGGTGATGTCGTCCACATACACCGAAGTTGACTTTCAAGTTTACTTTTTGTAAATAAATACAAATATCATCAAATTCACTAGGTTTTAATAAAGACCGCTAATTAGCATTGGAAAGACATATGATTATTACTACTACTTCATTTTCTCTTGCATTGTATGTCATTTCATTTGAGAGAGAGTCAACATCAGAACTTTATACAATCCCAAAGTTGTGATATCGACTGTCATCTCTCTCTCTCTTTTTATATACCCTTAATACCTCCAACCTTTCAGTGTTCTGGGATGATGTTGACTAATTGTTTGACTTCATCATGTAAAACACACACACACACACACGCACATCAGAATATTGCACGAGATGTCATAACATTGTAATGTGACAGTAAAAATGAGCCAATGGGAATATTGATAGATGAATTCAACCTCAAATATATGCGGCACATCAACATTGCAGAATTTACATAAAACATATGTCTAAGTAACTGATGTCAACAATTTCTGATTTGATGAGCAAGGACCTGTGAAATTAAGTACCTTTCTTATTTCTTTATTGTCCACAAGGGGCTAAACATAGAGGGGACAAACAAGGACAGACAAAGGGATTAAGTTGATAACATCGGCCCCAGTGCATTACTGGTACTTGATTTATCGACTCTGAAAGGATGAAAGGCAAAATCGACCTTGGCGGAATTTGAACTCAGAACATAGCAGCAGACGAAATACTGCTAAACATTTCGTCCAGCGTGCTAACGTTTCTGCCAGCTCGCCTTTCTTGAAGGAAGTAAGAGTTGGTGTTCAGAAGTGCATCTGGCCAAAGAGTACTGCTTCAAAAAGCCTTATCCAACTTATGCCAGCATAGGAAAAAAAATAGGATGGAAACATGAATATGAGATGAATAGTTTATGAAATCACATCTAGTATAACACCATTATGTTATTTTATTAAACACAAATGAAGTCAACTGTAGCACAATTTTAAATTAAAAGTTTTAAAGGCAAAACAGACTATTGTAATGCCTGTGCCGGTGGCATGTAAAAAGCACCATCCGAGTGTGGCCGATGCCAGCATCCCCTGGCACCTGTGCCGGTGGCATGTAAAATGCACCCACTACACTCACGGAGTGGTTGGCGTTAGGAAGGGCATCCAGCTGTAGAAACACTGCCAGATCAGACTGGAGCCTGGTGCAGCCTCCTGGCTTCCCAGACCCCGGTCGAACCATCCAACCCATGCTAGCATGGAAAACGGACGTTAAACGATGATGATGATGATTTTATTGTCTATTCTAGTATTCCAGACAACTTCATCACTATAACAATAACCATATTGACACTGGGAACTAACGAAGCCTTAATGTCTGATATTGTTTATTTTTTTTGTGTTTGTCTTAAGCTTGCATGTGGATGCTGAATTATTGAAGTAAAGAATCATTCATTGCTACTCTCTTTGACTCTTTTACTTGTTTCAGTCATTTGACTGCGGCCATGCTGGAGCACCGCCTTAAATCAAGCAACTAGACCCCGGGACTCATTCTTTTGTAAGCCCAGTACTTATTCTATCGGTCTCTTTTGCCGAACCGCTAAGAAACGGGGACATAAACACACCAGCATCGGTTGTCAAGCAATGCTAGGGAGACAATCACAGACACACAAACACACACACACACATATATATATATATACATATATACGATGGGCTTCTTTCAGTTTCCGTCTACCAAATCCACTCACAAGGCTTTGGTCGGCCTGAGGCTATAGCAGAAGACACTTGCCCAAGGTGCCACGCAGTGGGACTGAACCCGGAACAATGTGGTTGGTAAGCAAGCTACTTACCACACATTAATTAAAAAACCCACAAAAATTTCTTTGTCTATTTTTCTTATATATTTGTAATTAACTATATAAAATGTAATTGGCAAATCAAGTAATTAGGTTAAATCAACTTCAATAAATCGACTAGAATTTTACATATACCACAAGAAGTTTCAGCCTGTTTAGTTATGGTTTACCGATATGTAATGAACCAATACAAAATGTACCGGAAAAAAAAAAAGGAAAAAGAAATAAATGAAAAAATAAAAAATAATTAGTGAAAATGTTTTTTGAAGTACTATAGAAAATATCATTGGTGTGACAACAGTGCTTGAGCTGAAGTCAACTAGAAGGACTCTTGTATTTTCTATATCTGCTTAGAAGACTTTGTCTTTTAATATGAATGTCTCTTTGAGATAAGAAATGGTCTGTAGTACTTAGCAATGAAAAAAAAAGCCAAAAACAAAACAATAACAAAACACTACGCCGTAAAAATATTGTTTGTTTCTGTTGTAGCTTAGAAGTTCTTAACTGTTAAATTAATATATATATATATTATATATATATATATATATATATGTGTGTGTGTGTGTGTCTGTATGTGTGTGTGTATATATATATATATATGTGTGTGTGTGTGTGTGTGTGTGTGTGTGTGTTTCGAAGTGTGAAGATAGAAGTGTAAGGGATATGTTTAGATCTAGTGTGATTCCTTATACAAATGCTGCAATATGGACAACAGTATTAAGGTGATAAGGATAAGAGGGAAAAGTTGAGTGTTGGCGAGATGAGAGAGTCCGATAGGATTACTGATGTCTTTAGTTACACTGGATGCATGGTACAGTGAGGAGAAGTGATTTACTACCATTCTTAGTTACACTAAGCATAGTACAGTGGGAGGGAAAAGAAGAGAAAGATGGAAAAATAGTTAATAAGTGAATATATATATATATTATATATATATATATATATATATAGATAGATAGATAGATAGATAGATATTGATATAAATATATGTCTATGCATGTGTGTGTGAAGAAAGAGCAAGAGAAAGTTGTGGCGAAAGAGTACAGCAGGGATCGTCACCATCCCCTGTTGGAACCTTGTGGAGCTTTAGGTGTTTTCACTCAATAAACACTCACAACTCCTGGTTTGGGAATCGTTACCGCGATCCTATGACCGCAAGTCCGCTGCCCTAACCACTGGGCCATTGCACCTCCACGTGTGTATGTATATATCCTTTTCTAATCTAGGCACAAGGCCCGAAATTTGGGGAGAGAGGGGCCAGTCAATTAGATTGACCCCAGTATGCAACTGGTACTTAATTTATTGAGCCCAAAAGGATGAAAGGCAAAGTCGACCTCAGCAGAAATTGAACTCGGAACGTAAAGACTGGCTAAGCATTTCACCCGGCGTGCTTTCCATGCTGGTATGGGTGGGACTATACATATATATGTGTGTGTGTGTATATATAAACATATATATATATATATATATATATATATATATATAGGCGCAGGAGTGGCTGTATGGTAAGAAGGTTGCTTCCCAACCACATAGTTCCGGTTTCAGTCCCACTTGGGCAAGTGCCTTCTACTATAGCGTCGGGTCGACCAAAGTCTTATGAGAGGATTTTGTAGATGGAAACTGAAAGAAGCCTGTCATATATATATATATATATATATATATATATAAAACTTAGATATGTTTCGACCAAAGATAGGTCCAAGTCATGTCTAACTTAATAGCATCATCTGATAGGATTATCTAAATCCTTTTAAAGTCAAGTTTTGCTTATGGTCCATTCAAGTAGTGAGTTCTTGTTGTATGAGTTGTATCCAGGTATGGGTGGCTTGTCCGGTATTCCTTGAAGAAATCTGTCCAGACTCCGTTTAAAGGTGAGGGGATCCTTTTCCTCTTTGATCAGTTTTGGGACAATGTTAAACAGTGCAGGGCCTGTCGAAGAAAAGAAATTGTGTCGCAGTGTACCTATATGTTGTGATCTTGAATTGGGCAAGTGACGTATGGCCCATGGTCCTAGCCTTGGATGAACCTTGAAGCTAATGTTCAGGTCATTTGGGCAATGCTGGCAGTATATTCTCCACATCGTACAAATGATGTACCACTCGTGGCGGCGCTGGAGAGAGTAGAGTTTCCAGGCTTTAAGGCAGTCCCAGTAATTGAGGTGAGTCATACCTTCAATTCGTTTAGTGAGTACCTTCTGAGGTGATTCAATCCTCGAGATGTTTTGTTTTGTATGGGCAGACTACAAGGGGCAGCAGTATTTGAGGTGTGACCATACAAAGGAGGAGAAAAGTGGAATGATGACACCTTGTTCTCTGAACCGGAAGGTTCTTGAGATCCAGGAGCTCACCCTACGAGCTATATTGGACCTTATTGTTGATGTAGGCACTCCAACTGAGATTGTTATCAACAATTATGCCCAGGTCTCTGATATTATTAGATGCTGTTGATACAAAAACAAATAAAGTAACTGAGGTGGTTAAAAGAATCGCCATTACTGTCATCACTGCCAAATATGGTTAAGCATTAGCTAAATTCTGTGAAAATATCTAAGTTTGTACAATGGTCTTAATAAAAGTTAATAACACTAACACTAGTTTTGTCCAAATGTTTCATATGCAAAATAAGAGAACGACCAAAGCAAAAAGTGATTCAGTTAACTCAAGACCATTATAATGATTGAAAGAAATGTAAATATGAACTTAATATAGTATGATTGTTACAGGACATAAAAGTTTCCTGCACAAGTCAGGTGTTATTTTCTTCCATTCCTTTTCTAATATCTTTATATATAAAAGTGAAGTTGTGTGTCTGTCTCCTACGATTTAGATTCCTAACTACTCCCACATTTTGCTGTGCAGTTTAACCAAAACCGGGTATCTTATAGTCGTGATTCATATCGAGCCCTTCTGGGTATTAGTGCGCGTCTACGATGAGTCTACGATTTAAAAAAAATTTACCATCATTTTTTTCCATTTTAATACATTTTTTTTCGCTATTCTATTATGGAAGTAACTCTCAAAAAATGTCTACGATGTGTCAACGACTTTTAAAAAAATTTACCATCATTTTTTTTCCATTTTAATGCATTTTTTCGCTATTATATAAGGGAAGTAACTCTCTAAAAATGTCTACGATGAGTCAACGATTTAAAAAAAAATTTACCATCATTTTTTTTCCATTTTTAATGCATTTTTTGGCTATAACTCTCTAAAAATGCTTATATAGTTATTTCCCTTACAAACCCGAGCAACGCCGGGCGATACTGCTAGTCTCCTATAAATTTGTTGTAGTAGTTGGTGCCTTTTGTGTTACTTTGTCTCCAAGTATCTTCCAAAGATACTTGAATCTTCAATTGGATTTAAGTCTGGACTTTGTGCTGGCCACTTCATTACTTGGCTATTTTGTTCAGTAAAGAATCCAGTGACAAGCTTTGCAGTATGGCAAGAGGTGTTATTTTGCATGAAAATGCAATGTTGATTCAGAAATGCTTGTAATGATGGGATCACATGTTGTTTAACCAAATTCAAATAGATATTAGCATTAATAGTCCCTTTAATCTGCACTAGAGGGTCAACTCATCATCATCATCATCGTTTAACGTCCGCTTTCCATGCTAGCATGGGTTGGACGGTTCAACTGGGGTCTGGGAAGCCTGAAGGCTGCACCATGCCAGTCAGATCTGGCAGTGTTTCTACAGCTGGATGCCCTTCCTAATGCCAACAACTCCGTGAGTGTAGTGGGTGCTTTTTATGTGCCACCGACACAGGTGCCAGACGAGGCTGGCGAACGGCCACAATCGGATGGTGTTTTTTATGTGCCACCAACACAGGTGCCAGACGAGGCTGGCGAACGGCCACGATCGGATGGTGTTTTTTATGTGCCATCGACACAGGTACAAGACGAGGCTGGCGAACAGCTACGATCGGATGGTGTTTGTTATGTGCCCACTCCTTCAGAAGAAATCATTCCTTACACCATGATGCCTCCTCCTCCAAACTTGGCAGATTTCTTCAAGCGCTTGGATTTTAGCTGATCTCCTGTGAAAGGCCTAACACACTGTCTACCACCTGAACCTACTAAACTGAATTTGCTTTTATCACTAAAATGAACTTCTGACCAATTTTAATCCCTCCACTTCACATGAACTTCTGCAAATGAAAGTCTTTCCAATTTGTTCTTCTTGCTGATGGTAGGTTTTGTTGCTGGCGAACAAGTCTTTAATCCAAATTCCTTCAGGCGATGAGACATTGTAAAGCAGCTCACTTCCGTACCATTATTTACTTTTATTTTCATAGAAATTCCAGTCACAGTCTTGAAAGAATCCTTCAATATGTACTGCTTCATAGCTTGATCATCTTGCATGGTGGTTTTGCATGGTCTACCAGTTGCCTTTTTTTGGTTCAAAACCTTTAGTTTCTTCATAGAGCTTAAGAACACGTGAAACTACACTCATAGATCTCCTTATGTCTTGTGAAATAGCTGAGAGAGTCATCCCTGAAACTTTCATCCTGACAATTTCTTTTCAGAGGTCAGGAGTAACTTTAGTGTGGTGTGCCATGTTTGGAAGCTTGCACAATACTGAGACAGTAATAATGTCGAGCCTGCAAATGTAAACAATGTTTGAAATTTCCAGAAATTTCTGAAGGAATCTAATCATTCTCTTATTTTACACATGGGACATTTGGATGAAACTAGTGTTAGTATTATTAGTGGAGGTGCAATGGCCCAGTGGTTAGGGCAGCGGACTCGCGGTCATAGGATTGCGGTTTCGATTCCCAGACTGGGCATTGTGAGTGTTTATTGAGCGAAAACACCTAAAGCTCCACGAGGCTCCGGCAGGGGATGGTGGTGATCCCTGCTGTACTCTTTCACCACAACTTTCTCTCACTCTTACTTCCTGTTTCTGTTGTACCTGTATTTCAAAGAGCCGGCCTTGTCACTCTCTGTGTCACGCTGAATATCCCCGAGAACTGCGTTATGGGTACACGTGTCTGTGGAGTGCTCAACCACTTACATGTTAATTTCATGAGCAGGCTGTTCCGTTGATTCGGATCAACCGGAACCCTCGTCGTCGTAACTGACGGAGTGAAGAGAGTATTATTAACTTTTATTAAGACTATTGCACAAACTTAAATTTTTCACAGAATTTAGCTAATGGTTAACCGTATTTACAAAACCAATTACAAATTTGTACGTTCACTAGCTTTTCTGACATTTAAAAAATATTAATCGTTTTCTTTTTTTGCTCACTACTGTACATTGGTGTTCTACTTGTAATATCAAAATATGGCTCCTCTAAAGTTTGGGGTAAAATTACAGATTAACACCCGCACGGTTTTCACGAAGAAAAAAAAAAATTCGGATTTTTTGCGTGGAATCAAGTACCCTGACCTCCTAATATGCTGCAAATCCCATATTTTGGTCCGGAATTGCTCCGGAAAGGGGGGGGGTAACCCCCCCCCCCCGGAATTTTCACAAGGAAAAAAAAAAACTCAGATTTTTTGCGTGGAATCAAGTACCCTGACCTCCTTTCCGGAGCAATTCCGGACCAAAATATGGGATTTGCAGCATATTAGGAGGTCAGGGTACTTGATTCCACGCAAAAAATCCGAGTTTTTTTTTTTTTCTTAGTGAAAATCGTGCGGGTGTTAATCTGTAATTTTACCAAGTTTGGATACAGATCATTGAAAAATAACAGTCCACATCTTTTTAAAAGCCAATAGACTTTGTAGTTTCGAAGGTGATTGTAAAACAGCAACTTTCATTATTGTTACTTTCCATTGACCATCACTTTGTGGCAAGTTTCGTCCAAAACACGTGTCATTGTGTGTAGCACAAATGTGATTATCAACTGTTTGAAACTGATGAAATAATTTTGATCCTCAGACTTCTAATACAGGAATGAATGCTTTGAGACAAAGAAAATACAGGAGGATCAGTTAATTATGATTTTATTGAACACTAGCAGTATCGCCCGGCGTTGCTCGGGTTTGTAAGGGAAATAACTATAAAGCATTTTTAGAGAGTTATAGCCAAAAATAGCAAAAAAATGCATTAAAAAAGGAAAAAAAATGATGGTAAATTTTTTTTTAAATCGTTGACTCATCGTAGACATTTTTAGAGAGTTACTTCCCTTATATAATAGCGAAAAAATGCATTAAAATGGAAAAAAATGATGGTAAATTATTTTTAAAATCGTAGACTCATCGTAGACGCGCGCTAATACCCAGAAGGGCTCGATATGAATCACGACTATAAGATACCCGGTTTTGGTTAAACTGCACCGGAAAATGTGGGAGTAGTTAGGAATCTAAATCGTAGGAGACAGACACACAACCTTACTTTTATATATAAAGATATTCCCCTCACAGATTCATACACTTATTGTGGCAGTTATTCAGTTTTCTAATCCCTGTAAAAGAACTCAGAAGATCGGGCCTCTAACCAGGCCTTTCATAATACCCTTCAAGCCAGGAAGTTTTCAGCACCACCTCAGGTGTGTGTGTGACAGAGAGAGAGAGAGAGAGAGAGTTTCAAAAATAAATATTTACTCTATGAATATATTGAGTTCTCTCTCTTCTTATATCGTAGCATATATAATTTTATACCACATACGCACACACACACACACACATGGCTCTCTATCGCTTATGATGATGGGGGTTTCAGTTCATCTGATCAATGGAACAGCCTGCTCATGAAATTAATGACTGAGCACCATAGATACGGGCATCCTTAATGTAATTCTCAGGTAGATTCAGCATAACGCTGAATGTGACGAAACTGGCTCTTCGAAATACTGCTTCTACTCATTTTTGCCAGCTGAGTGGAACGAAGCAATGTGAAATAAAGTATCTTGCTCAAGGTCACAACGCGCTGCCAGGAATTCAACTCACAATGTTAGTATCTTGAGCGAAAAACCCAAAGTACTTAGCCACATGCTTTCACCCATCACCCACTCACAATATGGGTGGCTTATTCGCAATTTTACAACCTAAAGGCAGAAAAATAGATGTTACTAAAATGACAAAAAGGGCACTGGTGCTGATAAGTGCTCTTTGTCACTTTAGTAATGTCTATATATACACATACATACATACATACATACATACATACATACATACATATATACATACATACATACATATATATATATATGTATGTATGTATGTATGTATGTATATATAGACATTACTAAAGTGACAAATATATATATATATATATATATATATATATATATCACCATCACGTGACCGACCAGACCATCAGATGTTGTTACACATCGCTGGTCACAGTGCGTTCACATTGTTTTAGCCTTCGAATGACGCCACTCTGCTAGTGCTGCCTGACTGGTTCACTGTGCTGGTGGTACATAAAGAGTACCATCCAAATGTAGTTGATGCCAGCCCTGACTGGCTCCTGTGCTGGTAGCATGTAAAAGGCACCATCTGAACATGACCGATGCCAGTGCTGCCTGACTGACTCCCATGCTGGGGGCATGTAAAAAGCACCCACTACACTCTTGGAGTGGTAGGCATTAGGAAGGGCATTCAGCTGTAGAAACATTACCAGATCAGATTGGAGCCTGGTGTGGCCTCCTGGCTTGCCACTCCCCAGTCAAACTGTCCAACCCATGCCAGCATGTAAAACGAACGTTAAACGACGATGATGATGATGATGATGATGATGTCACACATTTTTGCCCACAAAACATCTCAAAAAATTACCCTAGGTTCTATATGCAAATTTAGGCCTATAATATATGATTTAATGCATTAAAAACATTTTTGTACCTGAATATACACTGGGAAATTGGAGGAATGGGCATCTAATATGTCTTCCAAGGCATCAAATCCAGTAATTATAACCCTGATATTCACCAAAATTGCTTAGTATCATTGTTGATCTCTCTTAACAAATTCACATTCATAACATAGAACAAACTACATACTGAAGGCTTTTCTGTTTCAGATCAGGAAGTTATCTCAATCCTGAACAACTGCTGATTCTCCAAAAGCATTCAAGTCAAACCCTCAATGGAATACCGTTCCTTATCTGGAATGTTATTGCTGCTATACACAAAATGCCAGTCCACATTCAAAAATGAGACCATCAGGTTGATTGACAAATACTTGCACACCAACACACTCTCTACCCTCTAACCCACAGTCACAGTGTCTCCTCAGTCTGCTGCTGAGCCTACAACAGCTTCTGCTTCTCAAAATTATCTAACTGTATATACCATTTCCACCTAATTCCATCTCATTTTGCACTCTGTATACTCAAACACCAACTCTAGAATTTCCATCCTGCTCTCATTTTCCCTGCAGTTGTTGACATCTTGATGTTCAAAATGAAGATCAGCTATATCAGTCTCATTAATCGCGGAGGGCTGGTAAAGATCATAGATACGGTCCTTTCTTCTTGATTAAAACCATAACAAAAGTGTAAGTGTCTCTCAGCTATACTGAATATTTACTCTGATAATGTCTGACATGCTAGAATTGAATGTAAATTACATTAAATAATAATAATGAAATTATTGTATACAGTGCTCAGGTGCACCACAACTTGTCAAAAGTGCATATAAAGCATATGCAGTAATGTACAAATGTCTGGAAAGAGAACAGTGTATGAGTCAGATACATGCTTGCGTGTGTATGGAGGGGAGAAAATCAGGTGTAGTGTTGGTGAATCTCAGGAAGCATGGAAGTTTTGAGGGATGCAGTGCTCCGACAACTAACAACTGATGCCAGCAGTTTGTTCCATGCTTCAGCAACTCATAGCGTGAAAAAATGTTTCCAAAAGTCATGGGAGCTGTACTGTTTTCTGACTTTGTAAACATGTCCACGGGTGTTAGACAGATGGAGTTTGAAAAAGTGCTCAGAGTTATTGTTTGTAAGATGGTTAATAATTTTATGGGTGTCTGCCAAGTCAGCTGCCAGACGTTGGAGTTTCAATGTATCCATGCCCAGGGAAGTAAGGCATTCATAATATGGCAAATGCCTGATGGAGGGTATTCTCTTGGTTGCACGCCACTAATGGCTTCCAGATGATTAATATCCTGGGCAAGATAGGGGTTCCATACCGGTGATGCAAATAAAATCTATTTGAATAAAACAATGTAGGATTGAACAATTGAGAATTTATTCATATTCTTGAGCTTATTTCTGTCAAATTAAGTTCCTCATAAAATTGTAAGTGAGAGAGATGAGCATGTTCTAGAAGTGAATGTTTAGGCTAGCTCATAGACATTTTTTAAATCTTATTAGGAAACTACCTGTGATTGTTTTTGTTGATTAATAATTTCGTTCTGCTGTCTCCACTCACTTCTACTTCTCTTGTGCCTCGAGGATATACCCTAACATGTCATCACCACTATTTAATCTCTTTTCAACTCCACCGTGGTCACTCCTACTCTCTTGTCTATAAAGTGAGATGCTATGTAGCTCCTCTATAGCAAGAAACCTGTTCTAGCCCCTTCTCTCATACCTTAGTCCTTCATCTCCTACCATAGTGCCACCTCCTTCTCTCCTGAGGCTTCACTCAGTTGAAGGGAATCCTAGTCATTCAAATTGCATAGTATTGGTACCATGAGAAAAAGCACCCAGTACATGTAAAGTGATTGGAATTAGGAAGAGCATCTAGCAGTAGAAACCATGCCAAAGCATTCAGTGGGGCATGATGCTGTTCATGAACCTGCTACATCCTGTCAAACTGCCCTAGCCATGCCAGCATGGGATATGGACATAAAATTATGTTGATGATAGTGAAACGTATACAGTTATAGGCGTAGGAGTGGCTGTGTGGTAAGTCGCTTACTTACGAACAACATGGTTCCAGGTTTAGTCCCACTGCATGGCACCTTGGGCGAGTGTCTTTTACTATAGCCTCGGGCCGACCAAAGCCTTGTGAGTGGATTTGGTAGACGGAAACCGAAAGAAGCTCATCGTATATATGTATATCTTTATATGTATGTGTGTATAAGTTTGTGTGTCTGTGTTTATCCCCCCAACATCGCTTGACAACCGATGCTGGTGTGTTTACGTCCCCGTAACTTAGCACATACACACACACACGGTTCGGCAAAAGAGACCGATAGAATAAGTTCTAGGCTTACAAAGAATAAGTCCTGGGGTTGATTTGCTCGACTAAAGGCGATACTCCAGCATGGCCACAGTCAGATAAATGACTGAAACAAGTAAAAGAGTGAAAGAATAAAGTTAGAAATGGTTTATATTACTAAATTAGCTATTAATTTATGATAACACACACACACACACACACACACACACACACACACTCCCATATTCATGCATATTTTTTATAGTTGATTTCCTCTTATTAAGGTGGGATTGAATAAATATGTATTTACCTTTTAAAATATAGATTTTGTAACTGAACACAAAGCTTTGTTTTAAGAATGTACATAAACGTAAGAATAATGAAACTAGAAATCTGTCTGTGTGTATGTGTGTATGTGTGTAGTTGCGTGAGATACTTCGGCCAATAGATAAATGGAGGGATACTGAGCTACTAAATATTTAAAATTTTCCAACGTTAATGTATTTTATATAACCCTTCCGCGAATTATAAAGAGTTGCCTCCCTTCCATGAATTTCGCTTTTTATCAATTAGGATCTTTTGAACAGGCACAAGAATCACTTTTTTTTTTATATCTTTCAGTGGATACGACACAGTCGGTTGACTTGTCCCCAATGTATAACTGGTAAATAGATTATTGATCGAGAAAGTGTGAAAGGTAAAGTTATCGCCGGTAACTAACAGAGCAAGTTTCTTTTTACATCAAATTTCTTCATCTAAAATGTGTATTTATAGCAGGGTCGCAGAGGCCACAAAATATTAATTGTGTGGTTTGAGAGAGTGTGAGATTTCATTAACAGCAATCAAAAAAATTAGTTTTAATCATGAACTGAAACACAGCTATGGGGATCATCTCAAACATTTGGTTCATTTTGTAGCTTATAAGTCCTCATCACTGATCATTTGCAGATTAGGCAAAATTAGTATAATTAATGTATGTATAACCTTTTATGTATCATAATTTATGTTAATACATGTTGATAGGCAAATTTACTGCTGTATATGCCTAGAGATAATATCTGTTTTTGACTTACAGGGTTTTAAAGCATGTTGAGACACTAGGGTAAAGATTCTCTTCAGTCATGAATAACCATGGGATTACACCTAAAAAGTTACCTTCCGAGGCACAAGTCTGGGCAAAGTTCTTTGTAGAAGACCAGCAGTCACCTGTGCATACCAGCCTACCCTCTCCATG
This sequence comes from Octopus sinensis, assembly GCF_006345805.1. Taxonomy (NCBI): domain Eukaryota; kingdom Metazoa; phylum Mollusca; class Cephalopoda; order Octopoda; family Octopodidae; genus Octopus; species Octopus sinensis. The sequence goes on along the minus strand of NC_042997.1, from coordinate 14,869,872 downwards.
TCGCCGATGTTATCCAAGGGAAAGGCAAAAGGCGATAAGGCTTGGCACCAGTGATGTCACAGCTCATTTCTACAGCTGAATGAACTGGAACAATGTGAAATAAAGTGTCTTGCTCAAGAACACAACACACAGCCCAGTCCAGGAATTGAACTCATTACCTCATGATTGTGAGCCCAATGCTCTAACCACTGAGCCATGTGCCTGTTGGGACATTACATTCTTCAAATCTATTTGGCTTCCAGAAATTTGTCAATAGTACACCTGAACCCCATCTCCCTTTTAATAATAATAATAATAATAATGAAATTATTGTATAAAGTGCTCAGGTGCACCACAATTCGTCAAAAGTGCATATAAAGCATATGCAGTAATGTACAAATGTCTGGAAAGCGAACAGTGTATGAGTCAGATACATGCTTGCGTGTGTATGGAGGGGAGAAAATCAGGTGTAGTGTTGGCGAATCTCAGGAAGCATGGAAGTTTTGAAGGATGCAGTGCTCCGACAACTAACAACTGATGCCAGCAGTTTGTTCCATGCTTCAGCAACTCTTAGCGGGGAAAAAATGTTTCTGAAAGTCATGGGAGCTGTGTTGTTTTCTAACTTTGTAAACATGTCCACGGGTGTTAGACAGGTGGAATTTGAAAAGGTGCTCAGAGTTATTGTTAGTAAGATGGTTAATAATTTTATGGGTGTCTGCCAAGTCAGCTGCCAGATGGGGGGAGTTTCAATGTATCCATGCCCAGGGAAGTAAGGCATTCAGAATATGGCAACGACTCCTTCACTGTTCACTTCCTGCATATTACTCTATGTACTCTACATGAAATTTTGGTTAGCTTTTCTGACATGCTGTTGTGCATCTGAGTACTATATACAATGAATTCATTATTTTATTTTATTATATAGTGAAATTCAACCCAGAAGCAACAAGTGAGAATGCAAGATGCATTTGTACATTGTTAGCCATTTTCAATTGTGTATACTCACAGTCAGCATGCTTAGATGATATCTGTCAGCACTGATATGTAGGAAAACAGTGAATAAACAAATAGCTGCCTGCCTGAACACAAAGCTTTGTTTTAAAAATGTACATACACACAAGTATAATGAAGATATATATAACTTTATTGCACCTTGGGCAAGTACCTTCTATTATAGTCTCAGGCTGACCAAAGCCTTGTGAATGGACTTGGTAGACAGAAACTGAAAGAAGCCCATAATATATATATATATATTATATATATATATATATTATATATATATATATATATATATATATATACGAGGGGCGTTCAATAAGTAATGCCTCTGAGCCACTTGCAGTTGTTTTATCTAGCTGAAATTTTGCATGTGCAATTATTTATATCTCTATAGATTAAGTGGCAAATTACAGCTCTGAACTAATTGTGGTTTCCGATTTACAGGTGTTTGAACTGAGTCAAGTGTGAAATGGAGCATGTTGAGTGTCGAGCAGTGATTCGGTTTTTGTATTTGAAAGGACGCACACCACGGGAGACTTTTCATGAAATGAAAGTAACTTATGGTGATGATGCCCCATCATATGACCTTGTAAAATGCTGGCATCGTGAATTCAAACATGGTCGTTACTCTGTGGAAACAGCTTCCAGATCTGGTCGCCCCCTTCTGCCATTGATGAGGCATCTGTCTGTGAAGTTGAGGCTGCCATTTTGGAAGATCGACGCATAACTATTCGCCAAATAGCCCATGAGGTCAAGATTAGTACCGGGTCTGTGGAAACTATCATTCATGACCATTTGCATATGCAAAAGGTGTCTGCCAGATGGATTCCCAGGCTGCTCACACCTTTCCAGAAGCAAGAACGCGTTGATTGTTCGTGGATGAATTTGGAGATGTGCCAAGAAGATGAGTCAAAATTTTTCAAAAGACTGATTGCATAGGATAAAACCTGGGTCCATCACTATGATCCATAGACCAAAGCCCAGTCAATGCAGTGGAAGCACCGTGACTCACCCCCTCCAAAGAAGGCAAGGGTGCAGCCCTCCGCTGGCAAGGTCATGCTTACAGTCTTCTGGGACCAGGACGGAGTAGTGAAGACAGATTTCCTGGCAAAGGGTGCCACAATTACAGGAGTCTATTATGCTTCACTTTTGAGGAAATTAAGAGAAGCTATCAAAATCAAGAGGCAGGGCAAGATCAGTAAAGGCATCCTCCTCCTGCAGGACAACGCTCCGATCCACAACTCGCGTGTCGCCAGATCAGAAGCACAGGCGTGCGGCTATGAACTCATCCCCCATCCCCCCTACTCTCCTGACCTTGCACCCTCTGATTTTCACCTCTTCCAGCCATGAAGTTGTTTTTGAAAGGAAAGCGTTTCCCAGATGATGCAGCCTTGATTTCTGAAGTCACGTCGTGGTTGGAGGACCAAGCTGGGGTCTTCTACAAAAACGGTCTTCAGAGCTGCATCAAACGATGGGAGAAATGCGTTACTCTGGGTGGTTCCTATGTAGAAAAAGACTAATAACTGTTCCAAGTTTCGTTGCTCTACTGCTATGGGAAGTGGGTCAGGGGCATTACTTATTGAACGCCCCTCGTATATATATATTTATAATTAAGGGTGCTACATATAACACCAGCATTTTGAAAATAGCATTAAAAACTTTCATCATGCACATTGTTTGAGATAGGCAGTTTCTATGACCCTCAGGTCTGTAAGACTTGCTGATGAGAACTGAGTGGCATTTTCACAAAGTTCGTGCTATTTACAGCATTTTTAATTATTGATTAATAATTTTTTTACCACATGGTATTTTTTATGCATGCTATGCCACTTGATATTATTGTATGCAATAATATCCTTATATAAATAAATATATATATAACACACACACACACATATTTATATATATGTGTGTGTTTGGTGTTAGGGAGGGCATCCAACTGTAGAAACACTGCCAGATCAGATTGGGCCTGGCGCAGCCTTCTGGCTTCCCAGATCCCAGTTGAACCGTCCAACCCATGCTAGCATGGAAAACGGACGTTAAACGATGATGATGATGATGATATAAAAAATACAAAAATGGGACAAGAACGCAAAACATCCAGACAGTTAGGCAATACAAAAAAAGGGAGAAAAAATATCCAGACAGACGATACAAAGAAAACAAGGATGGGTCATTTGGAGTTTTCTTTCCTCAGTCGAGTTCCAGATTATCTTTGCAATTTCAGCTGGTTATACTCAAGATTGCTCCAATCTGGCCAGCTCCAAGGAAAAACTAAGCTAAAAGCATTAGATTCCTTGGAAGAAAGCAGCGAATGTATATAAAAACAAGGACAGAAAAAACGGAGAAATGGTACACAAATACAAATAACAGGACATAACAGGTGTCTTTTGACTAAGGACGAATTAAATTAAGCTGGCATGTGTGGATGTAAAGCCTTATGGCAGGGACATAAGATTTGGCAGGCACAAGGAGGAATATATATATTGCATGGATGGTAGTCGAACCAAGAAAGAAAAGTAAGGCTTAGCTGAATACCAGTCATGTAGGGAGAGAAGAGAAAGAGGTAGAGGTAGAAGGATAGAAGAATTAAAGAGGGGTGAGAAAAAAATGAAAGAAACAGAGTGAAGTGAAAGAGGGAAGGTGAGCATGAAGAGAAGGCCAGGAAATGTGAGAAAGAGGGAATGAAAGAACCAAGAGTGGAATGAACAAAGTGTGAAGGGGCTGATAGAAAGAAGGAAAGAATGAAAGAAAGAAAGATGTCACAAAAGAGACAGAAGGTACTGACTGGCACCACTATTGAGTTAAAACAACTCAAAAGCCACAAAGCAGTATCTTAATGACTGTCAAAGAGAGATAAGTCCCCAGTATACATAGTCAGACCGATGATTTGGATTTTGATGTAGACCATCCTAATCCTCATCAGTGACTCTTAACGCCTTGGGTTAAACTGAACTACATCAAAATCCAAAATCATTGATCCAACTATATACACTGGGGACTTACCTCCCTCTCATTAAGATATTGCTTTGTGGCTTTTGAGTTGTTTTAACTCTCCTTTCTAGCAATAATGATGCTCGTCAGTACCTTCAGTCATTTTTGTGACCTCTATTAATTTTGCCTTTAGGTTCAAAATGCTAATAAACCACCCATTTAATTTGTTGTTTACAATTTTACTATTTTGAAAGTCAGCACATGTTTTCAATGGTTTTTCTTATGAGACTGACAGAGGTAGAACTTTGATTTTTGTTAAGTTAACTTTAAGACCTCTTGATTCCAGGTTTTGCTTCCATACTTGAAGTGTTTTTTTTTTTTTTGTATTCTACTACAGATTCAGCTATAAGAACAAAATCATTAGCATAGAGAAGTTCCCATGCGCAGCCAGTCTTAAATTCTCTGTTATGACCTAAAGGACTATGATAAATAAGAGGGGACTGAGAAACAAGCATTGGCGAACTCCTACCTGCACTTTAAGTTCATTGCTATACTCATTATTAACTCTCACCTTACTGACAGCAGCTCTATACATGGCTTCATCAATTCCACGCTTTGACAGTGATCATCAGATGAGTGAGTGAGAAACTCTATCAAAAGCTTTCTCTTGTACTTGTCCCACAATCATTCTTTAACTCCCAGCATCTGGCATAAAGCCATCTCCACACCTCTAAAATACTCAATATATATATAAATGTTGGAACTCTTTTTACATGAACATTGAAAGATGGGAGGAAATTGCTGGTGATTATTTCTGCTGGAGATTAAAACTAGACAAGGTTTTAAAAACATGAGAGAAGTGGCCAAATTCACTGATGAAAAACAAGGTAAAATTGATGGAAAAGAGCATCGGGATGAGACTGGTAGATAAGGCCTTCAAATGCAGTAGGCCCTGTCACAGCAGTCAGTGCCTTGTCAGCAAGACCAAAACAAAACTTTCCATGCAGGACCATGGTCATGAGAGACTAACAAATGCTTTCAAATACACCCCACCACACATAGATGCCCCGTCTCTACAATTCACACATGCAAACTTATATATATGAGTACTGTTGTAATTTTAGGTTTTATTCTCCTTTGAAAACTATGGAGCTTTCATTGTTTCCACAATGCCTCTATGTAAGATATGTGCTTTAAAGTTAATGCATTTGATAGCATAAAAGACACACATATATATTAGATGCACCCTAATTTCAGTTGAGTATCATCATCATCATCATCATCATCATTTAACGTCCGTTTTCCATGCTAGCATGGGTTGGACAGTTCGACCGGGGTCTGGTAAGCCATGGAGGCTGCACCAGGCTCTAGTCTGATTTAGCAGTGTTTCTACAGCTGGATGTCCTTCCTAATGCCAACCACTCCGTGAGTGTAGTGGGTGTTTTTTACGTGCCACCAGCACAGGGGCCAAAGCAGGCTGGCAAATGGCCACGATCGGTTGGTGCTTTTACATGTCACCGACACGGACGCCAGTCAGGCGGCACTGGCATCCGCCATGTTCGGATGGTGCTTTTTACATGTTTCACCGGCATGGGTGTCTTAACTACAATTTCCATTTGAATTTTATTTTGGTGTTGATGTACTTGACTCAATAGGTCTCCTCAAGAACAGCGGGTCACTCTACAATCCAAGGCCGTCCTGTGAGCCATGAACTCATTTCATTTGTCGGGTCTTCACAGTCACAGCATATCTCAGGGGTCTCGGTCTTCGTCATTTTGTCTGTGAGGCCCTACGTGCCACCTGCACGGGTATCACAACTACAATATCCATACGATTTTTATTTGGTACATATTTTTGTGCCTATTTTTATTTTGTGCATTATTCCAGAAAAGGTAAGCATCAAGGATAAAGTTAATTTATAGGAGGCCCAACTTTGCATACAGGATCCTTAATAATAAGACTCCGCCGGTTACGACGACGAGGGTCCCAGCTGATACGATCAACGGAACAGCTTGCTCGTGAAATTAACGTGTAAATGGCTGAGCATTCCACAGACACGTGTACCCTTAACGTAGTTCTCGGGGATAATCAGCGTGACACAGAGAGTGACAAGGCTGACCCTTTGAAATACAAGTACAACTCATTTTTGCCAGCTGAGTGGACTGGAGCAACGTGAAATAAAGTGTCTTGCTCAAGGACACAACGCGTCGCCGGGAATCGAACTCACAACCTTACGATCATGAGCCGAATGCCCTAACCACTAAGCCACGCGCCCTCACATACAGGATCCAGGGTGATCCTATATACCAATACATATGGGACTGAAGATCCAGTGGTTATATTGGTTATGATGTTTTTCTTTGTTTCTTTTAATTGTTGTAACAGATGCTTTTTAGTTTGTGTTGAACACTTTAACTCACAGAAAAATCAACTTATTTGACATTCCTGGTCTGGCGTCTGGCAACTGACTTGGTAGACACCCACACAAAGTTATCTACTATCTTCCCAGAAAAACCTTGGGCATCGTTTTGAATTCCATATGTTTAACACTCATAAACGTGCTTACGAAATCAAAAGCAACTCAGCACCCATGACTTTTGAAAACATTTTTACATACTCAGAATTGCTATCTGCTTTAGTTGTTTTTGGATGTACATCCTTCAAAACTTCCATGCTTCCTGAAATTTGTCAACAGTACACCTGATATCCTCACCCACTTTTTTTAATGACTCATTCACTGTCCACTTCTTGTGCATTGTTCTCTACACTGTTTATGCACTTTTGGCTACTTTTTCTGATGAGTTGAAGTGTACCTGGGCACCGAGCATAATAAGCACCACCTTGAATTTTTAGTCATATAAATCGACCCCAGTACTTCTTTTTTTAAGCCTGGCACTTACTCTATCAGTCTCTTTTACCAAACTGCTATGTTACAAGGATACAAACACACCAACACTGGTTATCAAGCAGTGGTGGGGACAAACACAGACAGAATGACACAATCACATAGATATATGACAGGCTTTTTTTCAGTTTCTGTCTACCAAATCCATTCATAATATTTTGGTCAGCTCAAGGCTATAGTAGAAGACACTTTCCCAAGGTACCACACAGTGGCACTGAACCCAGAACCATGTGGTTGTGAAGCAAGCATCTTACCACATAGCCATGCTGGTGCCGACGCTGGTATGTGAAAGAAAAATGGGCTTATTATATAACTCTATTATTCAGTCTCAAAAATATTTGGCAAAAACTTATTTTAATCTCAGAGTTAGTTTTGAGTGTCATCTGTCTCGCTATCAAAGAAATGAAATGAAACTAAAGCGAAAAGGAAATATAGAACCAAAATAGAAACGAAATAAAATTTTGGCATTTAAATTATCTTTTTACTTGTTTCAGTCATTGGACTGTAGCCATGCTGGGGCACTGGAACATCATCTTGAAGTGTTTTAGCTGAATAAATCAAATCCAGTAGTTATTAAAAAAACAAAAAAACTGGTACTTATTCTATCAGTCTCTTTTGCCAAACTGCTAAGTTATGGGGATGTATACAAAATAACATCAGTTGTGAAGTTGGGGGTGGGCACAAACACAGATGTAAAGACACATGCATGTGCACACACACACATACACACAGACATGTGTACGCAAATCTAAATTCCACAGTTTCCATCTATCAAATTCACTCACAAGGCATTGGTTAATCTAGGATTATAATAGGAGACATCCAAGGTACTGCACAATTTGGACTGAACCCCAAACCATGTGGTTACAAAGCAAGGTTTTTAACCACATGGTTGTGCCTGCATCAGTATACAGCTATGTAAAGTAGAGAGAAAAAAAAAAAGATCAACCTAAACCTAAACTAAGTGAAAGGGCGACAGTGCGACCTGAGTATTGTGTAAAATGAAGGAAGTGTATAACTTAAGGAGCTGGGGTGTACTGATGAACATCATGAGCCCATACAGCTGTGATTGCAGTCATTATCACCATCATCATTTAACATCTATTTTCCATAGTGGCATGGGTTGGATGGTTTGACAGGAGCTGGCTAGGCAAAAGACAACACCAGGCTTCAGAGTCTGTTTTGGCACAGTTCTTACAGCTGGATGCCCTTCCAAATGCTAACCACCCTACAGAGTGGAGCAATAAGAGTAAAACACATCTATATACGCACATACTCGCATGCACGCATACACACACGTCTATATATATATACATACCCCCACACACACACGCACACATCCACACACGTGCACGAAAAATTCATATTCATGTCTATATATGCACAGGAAAAATGCAGGGTGGAAGGTAGAATACAGAAAAATTATGTGTAAAAAAATATATGAGCAATAATACAATAAACCGATATTTCTATAAATATGTAAAAATAATTTATAAAAAATATATGATATACTAGCAGTATCGCCCGGCGTTGCTCGGGTTTGTAAGGGAAATAACTATGTAAGCATTTTTAGAGATCTAAAGTATAATAGCCATCTCAATATGGCTAACCACAAAGGGAGGTGTTACTGTAGCTTTTTACGTTCTGAGATTTAATAATACATTTTTAGAGAGTTACTTCCCTTATATAATAGCAAAAAAATGCATTAAAAAATGGGAAAAAATAATGGTAAATTTTTTTTAAATCGTAGACTCATCGTAGACGCGCGCTAATACCCAGAAGGGCTCGATATGAATCACGACTATAAGACACCCGCTTTTGGTTACACTGCACCGCAAAATGTGGGAGTAGTTAGGAATCTAAATCGTAGGAGACAGACACACAACTTGACATTTATATATAAAGATTATATATCAGGCGTAGCTGTGTGGTAAGAAGCCTGCTTCCCATTCACATGGTTCCAGGTTCAGTCACAATGTGTGACACCTTCAGCAAGTGCTTTCTAGTATAGTCTTGGGCTGACCATTGCCTTTTGAGTGGATTTAGTAGATGGAAGCTGAAAGAAGCTCATCGTATATATGTGTGTGTGTGTGTGTGTATATATATATATATATATATATATATACACATACACACATATATATATGAATATATATATATAAAAATTTAGAAAAAATTACCTTTTATCAATTCAAAATGAATAATTAAATTACACCATCTAGAAAATTACATATAATAGAAAATTAAAAATTAAAATAACAATAAAATGTAAAGACTAAGTAAATTGCAAAAATGATAATAAAAATGTATATAATAGGTAGAATATATATATATATATATATAAATGTTTGTGTGTGTCTGTGTTTGTCCCCCGCCACCACCACAACTAGTTTTGGTGTGTTCATGTCCTTGTAACTTACCAACCTGGCAAAAGTGTGTAGTACCTGTATTTCAAAGGCTTGTCACATTCTGTGTCATGCTGAACCTCCCTGAGAACTACACAGTAAGGGTACATGTGTCTGTGGAGTACTCAGCCACTTGCACGTCAGTTTCATGAGCAGGCTGTTCCATTGATCGGATCAACTGGAACTCTTGTCATCGCAACCAATGGGGTGCCAGTTTGTATGTATATTTATGTATATATGTATGTGTATATATGTATGTGTATATATGTATGTGTGTGTATATTAATATCTATGAAACTAAAATGTGAAAAAGTTGTTTGATTTCTTGGTTATTTGTCTCATTTTGGGTCAGATTGGCGCCAAAATTTACATGTTGCTGTAGGGGCTAGAAGCAGTTATCTTTAATCTAATCTATAAAATGAAGAAGGCGAACGTTGATACAAATTGGATTTTTATGTAAAAAGGGGTCTAAATGGGGCTGGAAGGGGATTAAAATTTACAGGTGGTGTAACTTGAGGTGAAAAATTGATTGGGAGACGTTTTAGGGCACTACAGTGGTTGCTTTGCTGTGAAAACGGGATTTTATTGATTTTTGGGGACACTTGGGGATCTAGATTGGACACCTTTTGCCCGATTTCAATCAAATTTTCAACATGGTAAAGTGGAAGCAGATTTGTAATTTAAACGCAGAAAATGAGTTCAAAATTTTGAAAATTAAGGCAAGATTTTTGAAGTTGAAAAACATTTTTCATTTTTACGTATTTTTGCCTTTTATTTTTTATTATTTACAGCCCGTGTTTGCAGCTTTCATTTGGATGGTCAATCGTCAAAAAATTCCCAAAATAAGTACTAAATTTAACAAAGAAATCCTTTTTTTCCTTACTTTTAATCACTCAAATAGTGGCACGTACAAAAGGCAAGTGTGCTTTCCGTTGTCACTGCCTGATATTTATGATTGATCTTTCAAAATATTTTCTTTCTCAACTTACTCAAGATCTTTTGTTTTTTATAAATGGGAGAGAGATAGATAGAGAAAGATAGAGAGTAAGAGAAAGCGAGGGAGAGTCCGAGAGAAAGGAAGAGTAAGAGAGTGGGAAAGTGAGAGAGAAAGGAGAGAGAAACAAAGAGGGAAAATGTGGCGATAAGAAACAGAAAGGAAGCAACAGAAAATAACAACCACACCCTCACCCGCACGTAGAGTGGGTCACCTTAAACTAGTATATACATATATATAGGCAGAAAAGCGAGTAGCCACACCTAAGTGGCTGATGAATGTAACTATTAGTTTAACCTCAGGCGGATTCTCTGCCAGCTGGTTTTTGGTGCAAGCTTTGCATCCTAATCTTTATATATAAAAGTGAAGTTGTGTGTCTGTCTCCTACGATTTAGATTCCTAACTACTCTCACATTTTGCGGTGCAGTGTAACCAAAAGCGGGTATCTTATAGTCGTGATTCATATCAAGCCCTTCTGGGTATTAGCGCGCATCATCGATGAGTCTACAATTTAAAAAAAATTTACCATCATTTTTTCCCATTTTTAATGCATTTTTTTGCTATTATAAGGGAAGTAACTCTCTAAAAATGTATTATTAAATCTCAGAACGTAAAAAAGCTACAGTAACACCCCCCTTTGTGGTTAGCCATATTGAGATGGCTATTATACTTTAAATCTCTAAAAATGCTTATATAGTTATTTCCCTTACAAACCCGAGCAACGCCGGGCGATACTGCTAGTATATAATACACCACTAGTAACATTCATCTACCACTTAGATGTGGCTACTCGCTTTACTGCTTAGTATAAGTTACTGCTCTATCTCTTCTTGAGATTTTATAACTATATATATATTGGGTCATCCCATAAATAATGCAGTTTTTTTATACTTCTTTTATTTTTCAAGATTAAGATAAATAAGATAAATAGTCAATGACTATTGAAAAGGTTGCAAGTCGCAGCAAAAATTTTAGGAAAAATAAATAAGTAAACGAGTTGAAACTTTACCAGTGAATGTGCTAAATAATAAGGTACTAAAAGAGAATGACTCTCCCCAGACACTACAAGATAAATAAAGTTCTTTTTTAATCTAAAATATACTCTCCTTCATTTTCTACAAGCTCTTCCATTCATCTGGTAGGCTTTCAAGGCCCCTTTTCCAAAATTCCCTTGTCTGTGATGAAAAGTACTCCTCCAGTACTGTTCTGACCTCATCTACAGAATTCATATTTTTTCCGTCCAAATTACTTTGAAGACTGCAGAATAAATGATAATCAGATGGGACAAGGTCTGGCAAATATGGTGGGTGGGGCATCGTTTCCCATTCAAACTGCTCCAGCCTTTGGGATGTCATCCCTGCTGTGTGTGGTCAAACATTATCCTGATGGAAGAACACCTTTTGTTTTAAAATCAAAGATGGTCATTTTTTCTTCTAGCACAGGTGTTGATAAATGATTGAATGACCAAATTCGAGCTTCTCTTCTAGTTCCTCAACAGTTACGATGGTATTTTGCTCCACCAGGGTTTGCAGGACATCCTCATTGAGTTCTACAGATCTTTCAGGATGAGGCTCATCTTCTAGGCTGTAGTTTCTGGCTCAGAATTTCTGGAACCACTGTTGACACTAGCTTACGCTTATTGTTCAATCCCCATATACTGTATTAATATTCCTGGCACTTTCTGTTGTGTTGTTGCCTTCAGCAAAATATGCCAAATATGCTCCTTTGTCACTTCCTTTATAGCTTTGAAAAAATAACTGTTAAAATCAAACCACTCTTCAAAACCTGCACTAAGAATAAGCCAAGCTAAAATTACTACCTGCTTTTATAGTAAGTCAATTCAGGTAGTTTATCCTGTCCCCCTCTGACTTTTAGTCCATGCAATTGAAAAAAAACACATTATTTGTGGGATGACCCAATATATGTGTGCATGTGAGTGATGGCAATCCCTCAAGGTCGAGGATGATGGTCTTCGCGCAAATTTACTGTGAGTCCATAGGTGACCGATAAGACCAATTCTTGCTTGAAAAGATCGGTCGCAGTGCGGACATCTAGTGCCGGAAGGGAGAGTCGCACGTGGTTGTTGTTGGCGCTCCTTCCGTCGTTGTCTTTTCTCCTCCAGCTCTGCAGACCTTTTCGACTCGAAAGTTGCCATTCCCTCATGGATGGTGGTTTTCCAGAGTGGTCTGTTTTTTGCCGTTTCCTCCCAGTTAGTGAAGTCGATGTCACACTTTTTGAGGTTCGATTTCAGGGAGTCCTTGTAGCGTTTCTTCTGGCCTCCTTTTGTACGCTTGGCGTCTTTGAGTTGGGAGTAGAAGATCTGTTTGAGAAGTCGTTTGTCAGTCATTCTAACCACGTGGCCGCTCCATCTTAGTTGGCCTTTGATGACATAGGCTTCGATGCTGGTCATTTTTGCTTCTTGTAGCACGCTGACGTTTGTTCTTCTGTCTTCCCAGCTGATGTTGAGGATCTTCCGAAGACAGCGTTGGTGAAATTTCTCGAGCGTTTTCAGGTGGTGATTATACGGGGTCCAGGTTTTGGATGCGTAAAGGAGGGTTGGAATAATGACTGCCCTGTACATCATGAGTTTGGTTTTGGTTCGGATGTCCCGATCAGCAAAAACTCTTGTTCGAAGCTTGCCGAAAGCTGTTCCTGCACACTTCAGACAGTGTTGGATTTCATCGCTGAGGTCTACCTTTGCTGGCAGATGGCTCCCAATGGTTCACATTTTCCAGTGGAATTCCTTCGAGTTGAATCGATGGCGGGTTGTCAACACGGGCATTGGGAGGAGGTTGGTAGAGTAAGTGAGTCTTCTTGATGTTGATGCTCAGTCCAAGTTTAGTATATGCCTGATGAAAAGCATTTAGAATCTGTTGGAGGTGATCCTCTCTGTAAGCTGCTACACTGTTGTCGGCATATTGGAACTCTAGCAAGCTTCGCGCTATTGTCTTTGACGTACTTTTGAGGCGAGTGAGGTTGAAAAGCTTGCCGTCCATTCTGTACGAGATCTCGATGCCAGGTGGAAGTCATCTTGTATGATGTGCAACACTGTCACGATAAAGATGGTAAAGAGAGTTGGCGCTATTATGCAGCCTTGCTTCACTCCGGAGGTGACTTTAAAGGGCTCAGAACTGCCTCCGTCGGTCTGGACTCTGGCGTGCATATTGTCGTGGAGGAGTTTGAGGATCCGGATGAACTTATCTGGGCATCCATACTGGGCGAGAATATCCCAGAGGAGCTCTCGCGAGACACGATCAAAGGTTTTGGATAGGTCAATAAAGGCCAAATAGAGTGGTTGGTGTTGCTCACAACATTTTTCTTGTAGCTGTCGCAGCGTGAAGATCATGTCGGTTGTGCTTCGTGATGGCCTAAAGCCGGTCTGCATCTCAGGAAGGATCCTCTCTGACAGTGTTTTGAGGCGGTTGTTCAGGATGCATGCAAGAATCTTCCCAGCAGTTGCTAATAAGGAAATACCCCGGTAATTTCCACACTCAGAATGATCGCCCTTTCATTTGTAAATGGTAATGATGTTTGCATCCCTGAAGTTGGATGGTACAACTTCATTTGTCCAGATTTTGCCCAAGAGTTGGTGGAGCTGGTGTTGGACAAAATCACCTCCCAGTTTGTAGATCTCAGCTGGGATTCCGTCAGGACCCGCAGCTTTGTTGTTCTTCATCGCTGTGATAGCAATTTTGACCTCTTTGAGGGATGGAATTTGAGCGAGAGAGTAATCTTTGGCCTCTTTAGGAATCATGTCAAGTATGCTTTTGTCAATGGTAGCCTTGTGATTGAGGAGGTCATCGAAGTGTTCTCTCCATCTGTCTCCTATTTCGGTGTTGCTTTTCAGGATGGTCACTCCGTCTTTACTCTTCAGAGGAGCCTGACCATGTGTGGAAGGTCCGTATATTTCTTTCGTGGCTTTGAAGAACTCTCTGGTGTCGTTTACATCTGCTAGCTGCTGGATTTCACGAGATTTGTGTCTCCACCACTGGTTCTTCAGGGTACGGGTTATCCTTTGAACTGCGGCTTTGCACTTTTTGAAAGTCTCTCGTTTAGTGGCAGACTTTGGATCATTCTGTGAGCTGATGAAAGCTTTCCATTTTTGGTCGATCAGTTCTTTGAGCGCTTCATCATTGTTGTCGAACCAGTCCTGGTGTTTCCTTTTCTTGCGACCATGTGTGCATGTATTTATGTATGTATGTATGTATGTATATATATATATATATATATATATATATAAATATATATAGGGAGAGTTCATGAAAAAAACAAAAGACGAAGACAGGTGGTGTATAAAACAAACAGATGTATTAGTATAATGCTCAGGAAATGAAAGTCTTTTACATTTCGAGCCTACACTCTTCTATGGAAAGGGAAGCAGAAAGAAAAACAAGGAGAGAAAAAAATGTGTGTAGTGGCTACCGGTCTATCATATATATATATATATATATATATATATGTATATATGTATTATGTATGTATGTATGTATGTGTGTGTGTGTGTGTGTGCATGTGTGTGAGTGTGTATATGTATATATATATATATTTGTATATATATACACACACATATATATATATATATATTTATGTATGTATATGTATAAATATGAATATATATGCGTTTGTATGTGTGTGTAAATATATGTGTATGTATATATATATAACTATATATATATATATATATATATATATATATATATATATTATATATATATATATTTATATGTTTATATAAACATATATGTATATCTAACACATATACATTTATGTGTGTGTGTGTGTGTGTTCGTGTGTACACAAACACACACACACAACAGATAATAAAAGGTCTCATACCCAATGACTGGTGTAGCAGCTTCATTGCAAACTCTTAGGAGGGAATGCAGGAGAGAAAGGAAACTACAGATGTATCAAATTGTTGAACCAGGTCATGAAAGTTAGAGCTATTGCAAAATTGATTAGGAACAGGATTAGCCTAGATGTGATGCAGTTTGGCTTTGTGCCAGGAATAGGTACCACCTACCAATGCCATTTTCTTAGTCAGACAACAGTGAGGGAAGCATTTAGCTTAGAGTAAGCCTCTATGTCTAGCATTTGTAAATTTTGAGAAAGCTTTTTTGACAGTGTTCTTCATTCTGTCTTCTGGTGGTTCAAAGGAATTTAGCATGATTGTGTGGGTCCCACAGGGTACAGTCCTCAACCCTCTGTTGTTTATTATAGTCCTTCATGCCATAACAGGAGTTTAACCCTTTTGTTACCATATTTATGTTGATATGCTCTGTGTTTCTTTCAATTACTTTAAATATAACAAAGAATTTAGTAAAATAACTTAGTTATCATTAAGCTAGTGTTAGGAACATAAATGGTGACTAAGGTTTGGTGGAAGATTTTAATTCAGAA
This sequence comes from Octopus sinensis, assembly GCF_006345805.1. Classification (NCBI taxonomy): domain Eukaryota; kingdom Metazoa; phylum Mollusca; class Cephalopoda; order Octopoda; family Octopodidae; genus Octopus; species Octopus sinensis. Next base: position 14,854,256 of record NC_042997.1, on the reverse strand, counting down.
CTTCTGAAAACAAGACATTTGTATTACAGAGCCTGAACCGGTTTTGGCTGGGTTGGTAACAAAAGGGTTAACACTGTGGGAACTTCTGTATACTGATGATTAAATTCTTATAGCAGAATCTGTTAGAATTGGAGGAGAAATTTCAGACATGGAAGCAAAACTGGAATTGAAGGTCTTTAACCCTGTAACATTCAGATTACTCTGTCAAATGTAAGGCTTATGTATTAACATAATTTTGAATTAATCATGCATTATTTCATTGCTTTGAGATGTCGATGATGTGAGTGTTTATTTGTAAATTGATAATGTCGGGTAGATGTGAAGGCCAGATCTAGACAGTTTGAGCATAAAACAGGTTGAATATTTGGGCCGGATAAAAAGAGTAAAGACCCCCTTTGGTCATGAATGGTTTAGGGATTGCACCTAGAAAGTTACACTCTGAGGCACAAGGTTGTTTATGGAAGACCGGCAGTTGCCCATGCATACCAGCTTCCCCTTTCTATGCCACCAATGTTATCCAAAAGAAAGGCAAAGGCTGATACAGCTTGGCACCAATGGTGTCGCAACTCATTTCTGCAGCTGAGTCAACTGGAGCAATGTGAAATAAAGTGTCTTGCTCAAGAACACAACACACAGCCCTGTCCGGGAACCAAACTCACTACCTCATGATTGTGAGCCGGAGACTCTAGGCCACTTTAAATGCTAAAGGGTTAAAGTAATATTAACCAAGTCTAAAGATGTGCTAAGTAGAAAAGAAGACAAAACTTTAATGTCTCATGGCAATCACTGTGCTTGGCATGCAGAAATGGAATAGGTAGTTGAAATTCTATACAGTGTGTCCTGTGTAAACTACTACTATTATTGTTGTCAGATTGCAGCTAATTGGAAAATAACCTTCATACATAACATGCATGGGAATATTAAACACAGACAGCACACTGGAAATAAATTCTCTGAACTGCTCCGAAGGCTTCCTAGAAGTAATTAATAGTTTTTGTTAGCTAAGTGATCTAATGAGCAATGGCAGTGGTTGGGTGGGGAGTGCTTTGAAAGCATGGCTAGAATAAAATCAGGTTGGTAAAAATTCAGAGAGCTGCTACCTCTGCTGTCTATAAAGAGCTTCTTCTACAGAAGGACAGATTGCCTAATGCTTGTCTGTAAAGTGTGATACTATATGGTAATAGGAAAGAGAAATGGGTTTTGGATGTAGAAGACTTGAGAAGACTTGAGAAAAAAGATGGGGTACAAATGAATTGTGAGAAGAACTGTGTGCAATAGAAATCAGATGATGATGTAAGAGAGAAAACTAATGTTGGGTTGGGCATGTCATGCATATGAATGATCAAAGCTGCATAAAAAGAGGACCTAGAAAGACATAGGACAATGAAATGAAAACTGATCTCAAGATGCTGACCCTCCCAAAAGAGATGACAAAGGATTCTGACAATTGGTGACATGCTGTACTGGAGAAAACTTGCACTCAGAGCAAGTATGGTAGACAAAACTTTAAACAGTTTGTGATGCTGGCCTAAACAGTTAATTGTTCATTCATCCTCTGCTCTCCACACCCTATCTCTGTGATACCCTCATGATTCTTTATCTCATTTCTCTCACTGCATTCGTCCACTACTCCCTGACTCCTTGCCTCTTTTTCTCTCACTGTTCTCTTCATACAGCTTCCCCACCATCTCAACACCCTCAGATCACTCTGCTTTACCTCCACAACATCCTCCCCACCTCTTTTCCTTTCACTGACTCTCAACCCCATTGTTCTGGCTCTTTCTCATCCTCATCTCTATCTCCCTCTCTCATGCATACTTCCACTCATCCCACCAGCTATATTTATTCTTATAAGATAAGATAGCACTGGTTCTCCATGCTCAACACATCCCATCATCCTTATCACTGCCCTGCTTTCTTTTTTATAAACTATTGACTCTTTCCTTTCCATTGCTTTCCACAACACTGTTTCCTCTATTACTCACCCCACTGCCACCTTCTCATAATAGGTCTATTCCTCCCATCATACTTTAATCTCTCCCATCATTTCTCTCAATGCCATCACTCTCTCCCCTATTTTCTCTTTCAGCTTTGGAAGTTACAAAGTAACCTCATTAGTGTTGATGCTATAAACAACAAAATTGCAGCAAAACTGCATGATAGTGGTGTCAGATGTGACATGCAGACCATCAAATAACTTATTTTATTCTTCTCTTCCATTTTATTTTGACATGTGCATTGTGTTTTTCTTCTTCTCTTCTGTTTTATGAATTCAGTGTATACATGCACATTGCATGTTCATACTTCTCTTTCTGGTTCCCACTCAAAACTGTTTACAGATCACAGCCATCTCACAAACCTGCGTTTGTGAGGAGTGTATCAATCTCCAATGGTTGTGAAAAAAGGCTCTCAATACAATTTGTAAAGTGGTTGGCATACTGAGCAAACTCAACACAAGTTTGGAAGAATGCTTTACTTGTGCAGAAGGTGAGACAACCTCCTTAGAGCTGTTGCTATGAAAAATGCACTAAGGACATTCAGTAAAATGGTTGGTGTTAGGAAGGGCATTCAGCCATCAAAGCCATGTAATGACTGAGGCATTGGAGTAAGGTGTAGTCCTTTGATCTATTGGATCCTGGACCATTCAGCTCACACCAGCAGAGAAAGTAGTCATAAAATGATGATGATGATAATGATGATGATGATGATGTATAGATATAGGTATAGGTTAGCTACAATAGGTACTAGCATGGCTGTGTGATTAGGGAGGTGTCTAGTTGATGAATTAATTTGCGGAAGTTATTGAGAGAGGTATAGCTGAAATCGTATTTTAGATTCAGTCTCAACAAAAACAGCAGCAGTAGCAGTAATGAAAGGACACACACATAGGGATATATTGGAGCAATAGAAGGTTCCTTTAAGGCCAGGTTAAATAACCATAAGTCCTTTGTAGGATCCCAAAGAGGTGCAATGTTACAACATTAGGCAGCTATATATGGCGTTTAAAAGATGGGAATGCCATAAAAAATTAATTGGAAACTGCTGGAACAACCTGGGTCATACCTCAATGGAAGTAGATGGTGCAAACTTTGCTTCGCTGAAAGGACAATGATTCTAAAAAAATCACATGATGTAGGTACTTTCTTGAATTTGGAAAGTGAAATTTTTAGCTGATACCCTTATGACAGAAAATTCATTTTGGAAGTGTGATCTTCTGTGTTTGTAGAATAGAGAATGGAATAAAACATACACAGATTGACCCGTTTTTGTCATAGCTGGAATTGTTCAAGGGAAGGTAACTCTTCTTTCCCTCTCAGAAAGGGTTTTTCATTTCATTCTTTTTCACCACCAAACAAGACAGTACAGTAAAGAGGCCAGTAGGTTTGATGAAATACCTATATTACCAGGTGCAATAGTGGACGTGAAACCAATGGTAACTTTCTAACCAGTTATATACCATAACCAAGGATATACTGCTCGACTACATAAATTATATTTATACATATATGCATATGTATATTATATATATATGTCTGTGAGTGTGTGTGTGTGTGTGATTGTGTGTGTGTGGGTATGTGCGTTTATATATATACATTTGAAAAGATGAGTAGAGATGGCATTTTTAGGGGGATAATTTTTATGTTAATAATAATTTTTACAGTGGGTGACTCTGGTATGACTTTCAAGCTTCAAATAGCCAGTTATTTAAAGCTTGAATCTCATACCAAACACCATTATTATTAAAATAAAAATAATCCCCCACAAAAGCCATCTCTACTCATTTTTTTCATAATTGTTATACTGTACCAAGAACTTTCTTTTTATTATTCTACTATATATATATATATATATATATATATATATATATATATATACAGGTTGTCCCAAAAAGATGTATACACATAGTGGTTCGGCAAAAGAGAACGATAGAATAAGTACTAGGCTTACAAAGAATAACAAATTTACAATTATTTAAGGTGTGTATACATTTTTTTGGGACATCCTGTATATATATATATATATATGTGTGTGTGTGTACAATTTAAAAAGAGGATAAAAGCTTTATAAGAATTTATCAAGTGGTTAGTGTGAAAACATCATAAGGAAAAAATTTATTAATTATTCCCTTGTTTATTATGGTAGTTTTGACTTTAAGAGTCCCTCCTAGCATGAGGCATTTATGTATGGTAATGCCCTTAATATAAATAAAATATATATATATGTGTGTGTGTGATGGAAAAGGGAGTGCTCTTATATATATATATATATATATATACACAATGACAATGACAATGATGGCGATGAGGAAGTGAGATATGGGAACTTGAATGCAGTGGACGTGTGAAGACTAGAGAGGAATGAGGCTAATGCATTCTGCTGGATGTGCAATGTCGGTGTACGTGAGTGACGGAGTGCTAGTGTGTTGAAAGAAAAGTTATGCATAAGAGGAATTAGAAGCAGTGTGCAAGGGAAAAGGCTGGTCATGTGATGTGGATGATTGAGGACAGCTGCATAAAGAAGTGCCGATCAGTTAAAGTGAATGAAACTCATGGAAGAGGGAGACCCAGGAAGACATGGGACATAGTACTGAAGGCTGAACTCATGACACTGAGCCTTATGAAGGAGATAACCAAGGACCAAAATATCTGGTGCCTTGCTGTACTCAAGAAGACCTGTCCACCACAGCTGAATTGATATCCTAAATGATTTTTGTTAAGGCTTATTTAATGCTTGTCTGTGAGGGGCTCTGCTTATATCATGTAAAAAGTCCCCATCAATCCTACCTTTTATCCTCTAAACCCATCTAGCGAATGTTTCAAAAAAAGATGGGTGAATGTAGCAAGGATGGCAAGTATGAATGACGAAGCCACCTTGAGCATAATCCTATGAACCCGGAATAATTTAAAACAGAGGGTTACTTACTTGCAAACAAACGTGTTAACATGTGACATTATTGACCGAAGTTACTGTGGTCTTTTCCGTAGGCTTTTCTTTCCATGGATAAACCTTATCTGCTTCCCCCTTCACACTTTACATCATGACATTTCTGTGATACATGATCCCTATTGATAGATTTTTTTCTTTTTCTTTTTTTTTTTGCTTTCTTCTTTCTCTTTCCTTTTTATGATCCCTTTTGATTGAAAACCTACCCCCCTTTTTTCTCCCGCAAAAGAAAATCTCTACCTTGTAATTTGTCCCGTCTGTGTGCAGCCCTGTGTGGCTAATAAAGAAAAATATCCTCTAAACCCATCACTTCTCTATCATCTGGGAGCAGAATAGGTACTTACTATATCCCTCTGTTCTCTCAATTACCTCCTTCCCCACCTTGAACTGCTTCCAGGACCCATTATCTTCCCATGCCTACTGTCTCCACCTACCACCTCTTTTCTGTGTCTTCTCTCCTCTGCATTGCTCTCCATCATTAACACCTCGCTTTTCTGCTATCATCCTCAATGTCCTCGCATACCTACCACAAACCCTGCCCCTGAGCCTCTCCAATATCTCGCTCCATCATTTGTCTCATCACCTCCAATCTGCCTGCCCATTGAGTCCAAACCTCTGTATCCCCCCCCCACTTATTCTCACCACCCTTAAAATCATTTGAGGGCATGTCCCAACATGTCTTCACCACCATCTTTTCCAATATTGATCCTTTTATTTTATTCTCTGTCTTGCCTCCTCTCTTTCATTTTACTCTCTGACTTGCCTTTCCTATCTTCTTCAGCTGGAGTATTCATGTATCTGCACCAAAACACCTACTCCTCTATAGCTCTAATCTCTCATCAATTAGTACTTTCACCCTACTACCCCCTCCTCCCAACTGAAGGGGATTTTGGTAACCCTATCAGTACTGGTTCCACATAAAAAGCACTGGCGCTGGTGTCACATAAAAGGCACTAGTGCCGGTGCCATGTAGAAAGCACTGGTGCATATTTCTTATTTCATTATTGCCCACAAGGGGCTAAACATAGAGGGGACAAACAAGGACAGACAAACGGATTAAGTCGATTATATCGACCCCAGTGCACTACTGGTACTTAATTAATCGACTCCGAAAGGGTGAAAGGCAAAGTCGACCTCGGCGAAATTTGAACTCAGAATGTAACAGCAAATGAAATACCTATTTCTTATCCATAAGGGACTAAACACAGAGGACAAACAAAGACAGACAAACGGATTAAGTTGATTATATTGACCCCAGAACTTATTTAATCGACACCGAAAGGATGAAAGGCAAAGTCAACCTCGGCAGAATTTGAACACAGAACGTAACAGCAGATGAAATACCGCTAAGCATTTCGCCCGGCGTGCTAACGTTTCTGCCAGTTCACCACCATAAGCTGGTGCTTATGCCATGTAAAAAGCACCCAGTACACTCTGTAAAGGGGTTGGTGTTAGGAAGAGCATCCAGCTGTAAAAACCATGCCAAAACAGACAGTGGAGCTTGGTGTGGGCCCTGGCCATTCCACGTCAAACTGTCCAACCCATTCCAGCATGGAAAATAGACATTAAATGATGGCAATGATGATATAAGTATACATACATACATACATATATGCATGTATGTATATATGTATTTGTGTATGTGTGAGTGTATGTGTGAGTGTATGTATATATATATGATTACATGCATATATGCAGCTATAAATTTACACAACTGCAAGACATGTGCACACACACACACGTGGTTACATACAGACATAGATATGTATGCATGTGTATTTACAGGTAACCAGGGCAACCATAACTCCATTATAATCCCATGGTAAAGTAATGAACTGGGGCCCCTGCATAGGCAACCATTCGATACACAAATTGATATAGGGCTCCAGACCCTGCTCAACCCTTAAGATCTCACTTCTAACTGCTTCACTCTCTTTGGTCGTTCATCTTTCTCTCTCTGTACACTTTCTTTCTTTCACTATTTGTGTGTGTATGTGTGTGTGTGTGTATGTGTGCGCGTGGTGTGTGTGCGCACGTGGTGTATGTGTGTGATTTTTTTTTTCCCCCAGTTACTGCTATCACCCTAAACATTTTTTTTTACTGGTGAATGCAGCTTTACTGATGGATCATTTCATCTTCCTGAAGGTGTTAGAAGGGAGATAAACAAATAACAATAAACAGCAACAACCAAACCATCACACCTACCGTCACACCCACCTCCACCAACGTCGTCATCATCATCATCATCATCATCATCGTCATCATCATCAACAACAATAACAACACCAACACAAACAAAGCAAAGTACAAACAGAAGAAAAAGCAACCTATGGAAGGGAAGAAATCGCATATCCTGTTAACCGAGAAACTAACGGTGACAGAAGCATTTTGTAAACTCATATACTGGGCATACAGCAATAAGAAGAACATCGAGAAGCCTTGTATTTTCTAATCTGCGGCTACTAATTGGTGTCAGCTCAGTATTGTCGACACATCGACTGCTTAGACACAAATGGTGCTTCGTTATAGACACAGAGGTAAGAAGTTACACTTTACTAACTGGCATTTATATATTTATTTATATCTATTTTCGACTTATATCGTCAATGCGTGTACATATTATTTAAACTTATTTTAACGCCGTCCCGTTCTTTCCGTTTACGTTAAACATTAACCATATAACTTCTCTGTGTGTGTGTCTGTATATATATATACACACATGTGTATGTATGTAATGTATTTCTATGTGTGTAACCGTGTGTATACATATATGTATACACATATACACGTACACACACACACACACATATATACACACACACACACATATATATATATACACACACACACATATATATATATATATACACACACACACATATATATATACACACACACACATATATATATATATACACACACACACACATACACACACACACACACATATATATATATATACACACGCGTACATATACACACATATAAATATACACAATCGTATATGTTTGCTTCTGTATGTTCTGTTTGTGTTTGTGAATACACATAGACACATTAATATGTTTATAGGATGGATGTACATTATATATACACACACAAGATTACTTATTTGAAAGCAGACTTTTTAATTATTAACAAGCAGACGCTGATCACCCCATGATTATTATTTCATCTTATTTTTCAATTCCATCTGTTGTTAGTTTATATTTAATTCTTTTTTTTTCCTTCCCCATACTCTATGAAAATCACAATTTTACTATTATTAAATTCAAACCTATTGCCCTCTACTTTATTATTATTATTATATTATTATTATTATTATTATTATTATTATTATTATTATTATTTTTAAACCATTTCTTGAGAAATTATCCGTTGTATATTCAATACCACACATCGTCATCTTATGTGTGTATCAATAAAGATTTGTTAGTTTGGTGGTTGGTTTGTAATTTCTACTACCAGTTTGTAATCTTGCCACATCCGCGTTAACAGAGTTCATTTTGCACGTGTGCAGTACATGTTATAAAATAATAATAATACCACCAAGTTCTATTTTCTGCTGGTCTGTTTGTAGGATATATCATAAGTTCTAGAAATCTAACTCGTCTATCCATCCATCCATCTATCCACCCATTTATCTATCTATCTATCTATCTATCTATCCATCCATCCATTTACTGGCACCCATCCGAGGATGAAACCTGTCTGTTTACTTCGTTCGTTTTTTCCTTCGTTCTTTCAGTCCATTGCTGCAACCAGTTTCATTTGATGATTTCTTACTGCAGTAGGGGATATTGGCAGCGAGTTAAGTTGCTAATTCTTTTTCATATGGACGGACATACATTCATTGATAAATTTACTGGGTCGTAGTAAGAATATATTTTCAATGAGAAACAAGAAGAAAAAAAAAAAGAAGAAAATAGTACGATAATGAACTGACACGTTCGATTGAGGAAGAGGGTGTGAAAGAAAGGAAGTTGTCTGTGTCGTGTCAATAAACCAAATATGTATAATTGCATGAGTGTATATATATGTATATATATATATTTATATAAAAATGAATGTATTTGTGTTTTAGCAGACAACTAATTAATTATTTTGGTATTTTCCTATTGTTATTAAATATTGCTCTGCAACAGAAAGAACGAACCAATCATTGTTAGGCATCTCTAAAAGGATATAAAATGAAAATGAATAAAAATAAAACGTGAAAACAAATAAATAAAGAAAGAAACAAACAAGCACATATAAATAAGATCAGGTTTATTGATCTCCTACTTGAAATTGTTGCCGGCCATAAAGTGTGGTAGGGCGGTGTTAACTGTGCGGGTAGTCGTTTTTAGGTGATAGGGGGAATGTACAAGAGAGGGGAGTGGGAAAATGAACGAAGCAATAGTCGTGAAAGTGATAAATAGCTGAAGACAGCAGAGCACGTCAACAGAAAATTTGGTTGTTGCGATTCAATTGTATCCATGTGTTACGCCAAGAACTGTCGTTTAATGGGACATTGTTGCAAAGTTCCTTCAGTGCAGCAGCTATGATAGATAATAGTAGCTGTTGGATTAGCACAAAACAGAGACAGTCTGCTTGTAGAATAAAAGCTTCATCTGGTATGTGCACATGGGACCTACTATGTTTATCAATTTTTCTTCAAATTCGCCCAATATTTTTAGGATAAGAATGGAGCCTTACTGTCTTAATATGTGCAAATTTTGAGGGTAGAAATAATATTTTACTTTAGGTAAGTAAATCGATCTTTTTAGCTATTGAAATATTTACTTGCTGAGAAAATAGCTTCATAATCTTGTAAGGTAAATATACTATTTGTAAGAAATATTCTTGTGAGATAATTATTTCAATGGTGTTTTAATTGTAGGTGACTCATTATGAATATAGCATCTTTAGAAGCAAAGGATAAATATTCTTGTTTCATTTTAAGTCAAAACCTGAGTATGTTTTGCTTTGTATGTTATGAAAAGTGAGTCTTGAACACCCTAAAGGCTCACCTCACTGTTAAATTTAATCTCATCCTTTAAATCTGACTTGTAACGCTCAGGTAATAATTACATTTCATATTGTTTTCAGGAGAAATACTGCAGGCTGCAGTAGCTTTTCAAATAAAGTAAACGAACGATTGAACTATTCCTATAGTTGAATATTTCTGTATGAATTATGAAGGGGGTGTGTAAGAAGATTTTGATTTTGTACTGAACAACTTTGTCCTTTTCACTTTTTTTTTATGAGGTTTCTTAATTTCCCTATTAATATTGCTTCCCAAATTCATCAAAGCCTGCACATGTAATCATAACCTTATTGTCAGATAAGTTTGTGTTTCTGAGAAAGGCCCTGCCCTAGACGTTAGAGTTCACTTCTTCTCATGGCACACCTATTTACCTTATGAATTTTGTTGACACAGCTCATCACTAGTTTATGTAGACTTTTTTTTTCTCATGTTGTCTTATTTGCTCTCGATTGTATTTGGTAGCTTGTTTTTGAAAAAGTATTTTGGAGTAGTAGAATTAAGCATTGACCGCCTCAATCTCAGTAGTCTTTGAGGGCTGCAAAGGTCATGGTCTTCATTTATTTTTTGTTTAAATTTAAAGAAATGTTTACAATCGAACATAGAAGTTTTGACAGATCATAGATGAATATGAGGAAAGGTGATAATAAAAACTGAGCATTTCTATTTTTAATTTATTTTATTTTAGAAATTACTTGATTTTTAAACAGTTGAATAAGAACGTTAGAAAAAATTATTTTTTCAAAAAGGATGCAGTTAATGATTAAATTTTTCAAACCATTTCCCTACTATGATAGTCTGGGGAAAAATGTAAACCTGTTTAAAAATATTTGTACAACATATAGAAATAAAACTAAAAAGCTGCTCTTTTTCACATTATTTAACATCTGCCTTCCATACTGGCATGGGTTGAATGGTTTAACTGGAGCTAAGTCTGGGGGACTGCACCAAGTTCCATTAGCCGCTTTAGCATGGTTTTTACAGTGGAATGCCCTTTCTAATGTCAACCACTTTACAGTGTACAGGGTGCTTTTTATGTGGCACCAGTGAAGTCTGCTATGGCATGGTTTTATGGTTGGATGCCCTTCCTAATGCCATTCACTTTACAGAGTAGACTGGGTGCTTTTTATGTGGTACCAGCACCAGTGAAGTCACCACATAACTTGCAAGACAAAGTCCCCTCAATTGGGAAGGGAAGGGGTATTGAAAGAGGTGGCTTTGTGCCAAGTAATGAAAGGTTGAACTATGATAGAGGGACAGAAACAAGTGTCTTGCAGCAGAAGGGATACGTGATCATCCCAGTTAGAGAGAGAGAGAGAGATGATGGCAATGAGCCAGGGCATTCTCTCAAGGTACAAGGATGTGACTACTCTCATTGTATTCTAGAAATATATGCTTCAGAGATAGTATTAAATGTGGTATATTTAGCACATGTCAATATGACAAAAATTATTCCATTCTTTTACCAGGACAGCATCTTTTAGAGTATATTCAACAATATTAATTCCAGTATTTGACCAATACTTATTTTATTGACCCTGGAAGGCTAAAAGATGAAGTCAAATTGAGCAATATTTGAACTCAGCATATAGAGAGGTGTTACCAGTTGTAAATTTAATTTTAATTTTATTAAAAATAATATTTAGGTAAGAGAATTTGGCTATGAGATTTAGAATAGAAGATAGAGAGGAGAGATATAGAAAGGTCAGTAGAAGTTAGTCTGCTTTGTGTTAAATTTAGTTTTGAACTGGTCTAAAGAATAATCTCTCTCAAAGAAAAATGCTAGTGTAATTTTGACCGGATTTTAAGTTGCTCTAAATCAAAGTCATTGTTATCATCTCAACATCCACTTTTCCATGCTTGCATGGATCATATAGATGGAATTCTTTTACTAAGATTTTCCATAGCCAGGTGCCCTCCCTATTGCTAACCCTCACTTGTTTCCAAGCAAGATAACATTCCACCATGGCTGGACATATTTTTACAACTATCATGTGATATCAAGACAATGAGACACAAATACACACATGCATGCACACATAGATTCATACATATACAACAAGCCTCTTTCAGTTTCCGTCTACCAAATCCATTCATAAGTCTTTTGTTTGGCCTGGAGCTATAGTAGAAGTGGGTGGTCGATCAACGAAGGCTGGAAGTCTTTGACAATGACTGCCTCCAGTGCATTCTTCGCTGCCGTTGGGTGGATCGAGTTCCCACCGCCTGTCTCTGTGGCCCCTTCCATCTGTCCTTCTGCAATGGTGCTTGCGGTGGTTTGGCCATTCATGTAGGTGTCCGGTGGGTGAACTGAGCCATGATGTCTTTCTCCCAACTCCACTTCCCAACTGGCAGAAACGCGCGAGCGGGCAGCTGAAGACCTGGGTTACGACGATCAAGGAGGACCTCTCTGTGCTCACGGGACTGCAGGTGGTCGGCCTGAGCCAATGGAACTGTGACTGGCTCGCTATCTCCAGTGAACTGGTGCAGGACCGTCGAGTGTGGGCTGCCATGGTTTGAGATGCCTTGAGGGTGGTAGAAGAAGCCGACTGAACCCGCCCAGGGTGAATGTCGCCACAAGTACTAGTATAGTAGAAGATGTCTCTGCCAAAGGTATTGTGCTGTGGGATTGAACCCAAAATCATGTCATTGGAAAAATAAAAATGAAAAAACTGGCACTCTGTTGGTTATGATGACGAGGGTTCCAGTTGATCCAAAGTTAATGTGCAAGTGGCAGAGCACTCCATAAACACATGTACTCTTGGCGTAGTTCTCAGGAAGATTCAGAATGCTACAGAGTGTGACAAGGCTGGCCCTTTGAAATACAGGTACTGCTTATTTTTGCCAGCTGAGTGGACTGGAGCAATGTGAAATAAAGTGTCTTGCTCAAGGACACAATGCATCACTGGGAATTGAACTCACACCCTTATGATCGCAAGCTGAATACCCTAACCACTAAGCCACACACCTCCACTGTGGTTGAGAAGCAAACTTCTTTACCACATAGCCATACGTGCACCAATATGTTGGGCAAATGGATACAGTATTGGATTATATATTCTTAAGGTGGCGAGCTGGCAGAAACTTTAGCACGCCGGGCGTCTGTCTTTACATTCTGAGTTCAAATTCTGCCGTGGTTGACTTTGCCTTTCGTCCTTTCGGGGTCGATTAAATAAGTACCAGTTACACCCTGGGGTCGATGTAATTGACTTAATTCCTTTGTCTGTCCTTGTTCGTCCCCTCTATGTTTAGACCCTTGTGGGCAATAAAGAATTAAATATTGGATTATATATTCATGAGTTGAGGATTTGTATCTTATGCAGATATTTCTTATGGGAAGTGAAAAACTTTCTAATATTTTATTTCATCTGACTGAATTACAAATCTTTTGGAAATATTAGCATCTGGTATCCTCTCCAAACAGGGACTTATATTCTCCTGACATGAGAATAGCTGTCTTCAGCAGCCCCCCGAGGATTGTGGAGACATGCTTCATATGTGAAGCTTGCTTTTCTCAAAATATGTTTTATTTTAGTTTTGCTGAATAGTTTTTTTGATAATTCTTTCTACTGTAGGCACAGAACGCGAAATTTTGAGGAAGGAAGCTAGTCAATTACATTGACCGCCCCCCCCCCCAGTATTCAACTGGTACTTATTTTATTGACCCCGAATGGATGAAAGGCGAAGTTGACCTTGACAAGATTTCAACTCAGAACATAATACTTGGTTTCTGTAACCCATTGTTGAAATTGAGTCAAATTATTGCTGAGCAACGGAACAGAAGATAAGACTGCTTCTTGTAAACTTGATTCTAGCTTGTTATTTCAATGATAAGATGAAATGATATTAAAAGGATGGAAGGGTGAGACAGCAAATGAGATCATGGTTATTATTAGAAAGTGTTGATGAAGTGAGTCAAGAGATTTTGGAAACTATTCAAACTTTAAGAGGTACCTGATAAATTTTATTGAATTCTCACAAATTGCTCTTGAACAGGGTGTGCAAAATAAAAATGATCTTTGTGACACTATTAGTGTCATTTAATTGTTGTTATGTAGTTCTCTGATCAAGCAAACCTTGTGATTACAGGTGTTCCAACCATGACTGCTTCATCTATTTTCTTCTGGAACTACATTAGCTGATGAATTCATTTCCAGTTTTAAGATGGTAGAGTTTGATTTGTGAGAGATTTGACAGCTGTTTCTATTAGACAGAGTGACCATGCAGGGTAGTGGTTCTCAAGCTGTTGTAGTTCAGCACCTCCTTTCTCTAGAGGGCATTTTACAACAGATCCTCTTTTGGAGATTATTTTATCAAACAGAATTAATTTTGTGCAATAGTTTGTTATTCATATTTTTATATATCACTTCATCCAGCATGTACCTTCTTTTTTTTTAGATGTTTGTGGACTAGTACCCCTTACGTTAAATATTTTTAGTAATTACTAGAGAAGGTGAGGACTTATGTAACGAACTTATTTTGAACCTTGGCACATCATCTGTCTGATAACACACTGTCCTCATATTCTAATATCAATATTTTTGTTTTGTATCTTTGAAAATGTATTTAAAATATAAGTATTGTGACTGGTTTGAATATTTTATTTCTAAGAAAAACCACAACTATGCTAGCAGAATATGGTACTAAAAATAACATCTGACCATAGTTATAGTGCGTAAAAAAATATTTGGAATATGGCAGAGAAAGCATTTGTTTTTTTTTCAAATATAAGAACAATAAGAAAATATTTGAATTCAAACTTGAAAATAATTTATTGTAACTAATTTTTTTCTCAATTTTATTTTTCTGAAATGAGGAATTTTATATTATGTACATTGTTTAACATCAGTCGGGATGCTGTCCTAATCTTGATTGTTGCTTTCACTATGTATCAGCTGTTGTATGCTCCAACCTTCTTCAGATGTCTCGTGATTCACCTTAGTGTCTTACCTGGGATTTAACTTGGAACCTCTAGCCGATTGCACTGCTTTAGCTAATGCCTTTATCCACTAAGGTGAATCACGAGACACCTGAAGAAGGTGGGTGTGTGTATACAGCCAAAAATGTAGGGAAAACAACAATCAAGATGAGGTCACCACTCTGACTAATGTAAACTACATAATTTTGCCTTTTATTTTTCATTTGATATCAATATGATTTAAAAACTTCTGTTGAAACATTACCATAGAAAATGAATCATCAGCTAATATTCAATTGGGTATGCAACAAAATTTTGAGATAGAAGAACTGTGCACATTACTAGATCATCAGTTGAATTTAATGCACAACAGAATAGGTGTACCATAAAGGTGAAATAAGCTGAAATACTGGAATCCACCTAAATCCACTGCAAGTTTGACTGAACTAAAGAAATCGGTAAAAAAATAGTATACGGCCCTGATTATGGTATGGAAGTGATAAATTCTAGGCCATGCTGACTAACATTATTTTCCCTATATAAAAACGTGCCGGTGGCACGTAAAAAGCACCCACTACACTCACGGAGTGGTTGGCGTTAGGAAGGGCATCCAGCCGTAGAAACATTGCCAGATCAGACTGGGCCTGGTGCAGCCTTCTGGCTTCCCAGACCCCAGTTGAACCGTCCAACCCATGCTAGCATGGAAAGCGGACGCTAAACGATGATGATGATGATAAACATCCAGTCTCCTCTTGGCATTTACTACCCCTTTGTGAGCTTACCTCACTCTAAGGAGGTGCTACAACTCAGATTAAGAAACGCTGGTGAGGAGCGTCCGTGTTAGCTTAAATATTATTCAAAAAATGTTTGTGCAATCTTTTGAAGACATTAAGTTAAAATCAGATGATAAAAATAGTTAAAAGTATAGATAGGGATAAAGCAAGATTATTTGACTAAAGATAGTGTATGTGTTTGTATTCAGGAAATTAGAAGAGGTGGCTGTGTGGTACGTAGCTTGCTTACCAACCACATGTTCTGGGTTCAGTCCCACTGTGTGGCATCTTGGGCAAGTGTCTTCTATAGCCTTGGGCTGACCAAAGCCTTGTGAGTGGATTTGGTAGACAGAAACTGAAAGAAGTCCATTGTATATATATATATATATATATATATATATATATATGTATATGTTTGTGTGTCTGTGTAACTGATGTTGGCATGTCTAAGTCCCCGTAACTTAGTGGTTTGGCAAAAGAGACCAATAGAATAAGTACTAGGCTTACAAAGAATAAGTCCTGGGGTTGATTTGTTCGACTAAAGTCAGTGCTCCAGTATGGTCACAGTCAAATGACTGAAACAAAAAAATAATATATATATATCTTGTTTCGGTCATTAAACTGTGGCCATGCTGGAGTACTGCCTTGAAAAATTTGTTATAGTTGAATGAATCAACTCCAATACTTATGCTTTTGTTAAGTCTGCTACTTATTATATTGGTCTCTTTTACTGAACCACTAGTTTATGGGGATGTAAACACACCGACACTGGTTGTCAAGTGGTAGTGGGGGATAAACATAGACACACAGACACATGCACACACACACATGACAGGCTTCTTTCAGTTTCTGTCTACCAAATCCACTCACAAGGCTTTGGTTGGCCCGAGGCTGTAGTAGAAGGCCCAAAGTGCCATACAGTAGAACTGAACCTGGAACCATGTGGTTGGGAATCAAACTTCTTACCACACAGCCACACCTGTGCCTATGCAGGCGTGGCTGATATATTTCTGCACTACATTGTCTGAAACTGCACGATAACTTTTGAAAATCAAAAGCTGGATTATTTTCTTTTCTGGTTTGTTTTATGTCAATATCTTACACATGAAAATTTATGAGCTAATACTTGATTCAGAAGATGTGGTTCTAATATACCTTTCATAATTGATAATGGCATTTAATAATATTTTTGCAATAAATTGTTTTAGATACTTTTTTTTTTATTATTCTCTTATTCCAATCTCAGAAGTGAATATAGAAGAGATTTCTCGAGGTCACTTTTTAAAATAGTTTTCTTTTTATAAATCTCATTCTTTGATTGTAAGAACAAATGTATTATATTCTCAATAATAAAATAGAACATTCTTGAAATAGCTCAGTTGTTTATTTGAATTTAGCTGTTTACCTCTAGACTACCGAATACGAACAATTTATATTTACCCTACATCAGTTTGCTTCTATTGCATTCACATTCCTTTTGAATTTGATGTTTTAATATTTTACATTTTTAAATTCTCTATATTATCGATCCAATGCATTTTCTTCTTAGTTGTATTTAAAAAAATATATATATCTATTCTATCATACATAAATGTGTTAATAGTTATAGTCAATTGGTATTGAAAAACTGATTTTTATCAGATTAATGAAAATAAAGCTGACAGTGTTCAAGATAGATAATTTTATGGGAAATCACTTTAAATACAGGTTGTAACACAGATTGGTTGAAATTTGTATCGGTAAAGCCATTCCCTTGTTTATTGTAATAAAGGATTAATGGAAAAATACTAGCAGAATATGGTACAAAGAATAACATCTGCCCTTCAGTATAGTGCATGAAAAAATATTTGGAACATGGCAGTGGTAAACATTTGTAATATAAGAACAAGAAGAAGAAAATATTTGTATTATCAAAAAATGAAAATAACTTGTTATAATTAATATTTTTTCTTTTGTTTTTTCATTTGATGTTAGCATGATTTAATTAATAAAGTATTTCACAGTTGAATGGAAAAGACAGATTCAATTTAAAACAGAAGATGAAATGAAATTTGCTAATCTGTATGATATCTAATTATAATGTTTGAACACACCAGTGAATCATTATAACAAGGCTTCATATCTCTGACATATTGTTTGCTCACATCTTACTATTTCTAATTTCACCTACAATCAAATACCATAAGCTTCCAATGATCAAGAGAACCAGATTATTTTGTTACAGAAATTTCCTTCAATTACAAGTGTTCTCAGCTCAGACCTATTTAAAAATTGATAGCAGTTCTTGTTTAAGCAAAAAGAAAAAAATGTTCAGATTGTACACATTTGTGTTCATATCAGGGCTCACTACATATTAAAACTTCACTGGATCGATATTGATTTCTTACAAAAGCACAAGGCCAGAAATTTATATGAGAGAGTTGCAGTCAATTTAGTTGATTCCTAGTATCTTACTGATACCATTTTCACTTCCCCCATGAGATATGGGAAGCAAAATCAACATTGATAGGGTTTAAAACATGGACACTATTAAATACCACAATGTGTTTTGTCTGTTACTTTACTAGTTCTGAATATATACAACAATATAATTCTGCTGTAAATATCATAATGATTATACATACACACATATAAATAAACGCAAATGATTCAAAATCGAAATCGATCAACATCAATGGAATTTGTAGTTTGTGGTACCAGTGCCAGTGGCACATAAGAGATCCATCCGAACGTGGCCGTAGCCAGCACCGCATCGACTGGCCTCCGTGCTGGTGGCACGTAACAAACACCATCCGATCGTGGCCGTGCCAGCCTCGTCTGGCACCTGTGTCGGTGGCACATAAAAAGCACCCACTACACTCTCGGAGTGGTTGGCGTTAGGAAGGGCATCCAGCTGTAGAAACACTGCCAGATCTGACTGGCCTGGTGCAGCCTTCGGGCTTCTCAGACCCCAGTTGAACCGTCCAACCCATGCTAGCATGGAAAGCGGACGTTAAACGATGATGATGATGATGACATTTAAAATTTACAACAGCTGTTTCAGTAGAATTTTATTTATTTAATACAGTCATGAAAAATTACATTATGATATATGATCTACTAGTCCAGTAAATGTTGGTTATGTCCAGGTCTACATTTAAAATGTTATCTGTTCAATATTTTACATGATGACAGTGGATTACATATTACAATGTAATCTTTTATGACTGCATTAAACGAGTAAAATTCTACTGAAGCAGCTTTTGTAAATTTCAGACATCATTTATGCTTACTTGTTATACCTATGCCACACCAAAGACCCATACCTGAACTAGATCTCTGGTTTAAATTGCATTTGGTACTTGTATGTCTACAATATCCTACCAATACTTGAGGTATTTAAGGTGAGCTCTATGTTATTGTACTTAGCCATTTCTGGTGTCTTACTAGTTGATGTGCCTTGATTCTTATGAATTCATATAACAAAATCATATATATATATATATCCGAGTGTGATCATTGCCAGAGCAGCCAAATGGCTTCTGTACCCATGGCACGTACAAGGGCACCATTCGAGTGTGATCGTTACCAATGTCGCTTCACTGGCACCTGTGCTGGTGGCACGTGTAAAAAGATTTGAGCAAGGTCATTGCCAGTACCGCCTGACTGGCCCCCGTGCCGGAGGCACGTAAAAAGCACCCACTAGACTCTCAGAGTGGTTGGCGTTAGGAAGGGCATCCAGCTGTAGAAACTCTGCCAGATCAAGATTGGCGCCTGGTGCAGCCATCTGGCTCGCCAGCCCTCAGTCAAAATCGTCCAACCCATGCTAGCATGGAAGGCGGACATTAAACGATGATGATGATGATGATGATTATATATATATATATATATATATATATTATATATATATATATATATTTATAATTGGTAATGCTAATGCTACTTTGTAATTATTATTATTATCCTTAATATAATATATATATATATATATATATTGTGTGTGCAAATCCTTAAATCCTTAAAAATGTTTCAGCCCGAAAGCTGCGGTTTTGCTGGGGCACCACCGTTGAATGTGCTACACTAGTATGTGTAACCTCCTCTGATACATGGCACTTGGTCAACAAGGGAGCTCAATGCCGCTGCCTGCATCTGTGTTTCCTGCTGGATCCCCTGACAAGAAGAGATTGAGTTTAGTTTTAAAGAAACCCATATCCACACCATGCAGGTCTCTCAGGCATTTAGGAAAGGTATGTGTGTGTCTGTGTATATATATATATATATATTATATATATAGTTACAAGGAAAGGACTGACAGTGAACAGGCTTCATGAAACAGTCTAAAGCAGGGGTTACCCATCTTTTTTTTGCACCTTGGACCAATTTCATGCGAGACAATTTTTCCATGGACTAAGGGATTGTGTGTATAATGAAACACAATAAAGTGCATAATATATACTTTAATCACTAATTATATAACAAATATGTAGTGTAAAAATGCCCTGCATACTGTGATGGTAAATAAAATAGAAATAAAATTAAAGAATTTATTCTTTCTGTGAATTGGTATCAAATGATTCATAGCCCAATGGTTAGGGACCCTTGTTCTAAGGAATGTGGTTCAAGGTGAAACTGCAAAGTCACTGTTAGACATTTTATTCAGTATTCAGTGTAATGAGTAATCCTTCAATTAATGGGTTTTTTATGCATAATTGTACGTAAAAATTAAACATACCCTCTATCTGTCTGTCTGTCTGTCTTAGAGGAAGACCTAGTTAAGAAATTAGAAGAGGCACTTAGAACTGGCATTGCATCCAACATACTGGCAATGAGGTTGGCCCTCGACCAACACTTCAACGTCAAACATGAAGGATGCGTTGTCAGAGCTAGGACACATGCTCTGTGGAACGAAGGCGTTGGAGCCACCTGAGAGGCCTGAGTGGCGGAGGTGCAATGAGCCAACAAAGCCACCATTAGGTCCCTGACAGATGAACAGGGGCGTGAATTACTTGAGCCTGAAAGGATGTGTGAGGCCTTTCAACAACACTTTACCTGACTGTTTGGGACAACTGGTGGGTTAGAATGCAGAGTGGACTTTACTGCCTATCTGTATAGCCTGCCGCGACTCTCGGCAAAAGAGGCGGAGTGTTGTGAAAGACCCGTCACAGCTATGGACATACGGCAGGCTTGGATGGTCTGCCCTATGAACTTTATGCCAGACTTGTTTGGAGGCGTCTTGGCAGCTGTCTACTGTAAAGTGAGGAGTAGTGGCACTGCTAAAGAAAGATCCAAACAAAGGGAACGTCATAGATAACTTCAGGTGCAGATTTGAAGATTTTGGCCAAAGTGTTAGCTTAGAGGTTGGTGCTTGTCATCGAGAAACTGGTCGACAAGGCACAAACATATGCCATGCTGGACAACCTCCATCTGATGTGCTACATCATATACAGGGTAGTTAAGGAACCTGGCATGGATGGGGCGCTGATCAGTTTGGATCAATCGAAAGAATATACGAAAACTGATTCCCCTTCCCTACATCACATTTCGAATGGCAAGTGACTCTCTGTTCCTTTTGTTTGTTTTAAAACACACAACTCATTAGGATTATGATCGAGATTGGTTGTGTGAATGCGCATGGCTTGGGGTCCCCTTGGAAATAAGAGTACCTCTTAAATAACATAAAGTCACATGGTTTAGAAATTATATGAAGGCGGCGAGCTGGTGGAAACGTTAGCATGCCGGGCGAAATGCGTAGCCGTATTTCGTTTGTCGTTACATTGTGAGTTCAAATTCTGCTGAGGTCAACTTTGCCTTTCATCCTTTTGGGGTCGATAAATTAAGTACCAGTTACGCACTGAGGTTGATGTAATCGACTTAATACCTCTGTCTGTCCTTGTTTGTCCCTTCTATGTTTAGCCCCTTGTGGGTAATAAAGAAATAGGTTTAGAAATTATAGCCATAAGTGAGACCAGACTCTATAATCCATGGGCCCTAAAGTCCATGTTTGGCGGACAATTTAACATTTATTTTTCTCCCTGTCTGCTGAGAATGAGCGGTAGTGGCACAGCGGTACTTTTTCACAAGAGCCTGCATCTTGAAGTAAAGACAATATTCATAGACTGGTTGTCCTGGATGTTGATGGCAGCAATGGGTGTGCTTTTTGATTCATATCTATCTATACACCGCCTTTAACAGGTCGGCCGAATTTCTTTCAATGTCTAGAAATATTTCTAGGAACGTCTTGTCCTTTACTTTTAGTTGGAGATTGGAATGCTACCTTCAACACGCATCTAGACTATGTGGGCAGTGATAGGAATAGACGGCGATGCGAATGCCTCAGAGACCTGCTCAGATGCTTTCAACTGTATGACAGGTACTGACTCAACCACCCGAATGCACCAATGTGGACATGGAGCAACCACATTGGGCTGTTGAGATCGTATCTAGACAGAATACTGTGTAGGATAGTACATAGAGATATCATGGGGTGTCCACAATTCCGCATAGTCACTTACAAAGATCACAAACTTGTGACGTGTACACTAGACTTAGATAAGGTACATAGGCAGGGTCCTAGTTACTGGAAACTGAACACGTCTTTCCCATCAAGACCGGTTGTTTCAGAGACCGGATTAGCATGCTAGTGAAGAAGGCTTTGACAGGAGCCATCATCAACAACAAATGGTGGTTTTTCCCTCAAGAGAGCAATAAAAGCCAAAGTGATTAGGTATAGTAAAACGCTAGCGATAGATAGAAATAAAATAGAGGGTGACCAAGTTATGAACCTAGAAGAGGCAATTAGAAGGGAAATCGCATCTGACGTATTGATGACGTATTGATGGCTGGCCCTCGACTAACACTTCAATGCCAAACACGAAGGGTGTATTGTCAGGGCTAGAATGCGTGCTCTAAGGAATGAAGTTACTGGAGCTGCGCAAGAGGCCTGGGTGGTGGAGGCACAACAGAGCAACAAAGTCACCATTCGGTCTCTGATGGGTGAACAGGGGTGTGAATTACTTGAGCCTGAAAGGATGTGTGAGGCCTTTCAACAGCATTTTGCCCAACTGTTCGGGACGAGTGGTAAGCAAGAATGCAGGGTGGACTTCAGTGCCTACCTGCACAGCTTGCCATGACTCTTGATAAGAGAGGCAGGGTGCTGCAAAGGTGCCATCACAGCAGCAGAAGTGCAGGGCGTGATGGCAGAATGCTTGAGGGACAAATCTCCGGGTTTGGATGGTCTGCCCTATGAGCTTTACAATTGCATGCCAGACTTGTTTGGAGGCATCTTCACAGCAGTGTACTGCAACTGGCAGCAAAACAGGAGCATCCCTGGTTTTGTGAGCCAAGGAGCTGTAACACTTCCAAAGAAAGATCCAAACAAGGGAGATATAATAGATAACTTTAGGCCCATCACTCTGCTCAATGCAGACTTGAAAATTTTGGACAAGTTGCTAGCCAAGAGGTTGGCACTTGTCATCGAGAAACTGGTTGACAAGATGCAAATGTGTGTCGTGCCAGGCCGGAGCATCCATCACCTCCTCCACCTCATGCACTACATCATAGACAAGTTAGTTAAGGAACCTGGCATGGGTGGGGCACTGATCAATTTGGATCAATCCAAAGCTTTCGATAGGGTAGACCATCAATACTTGGAGGCTGTCCTAATAGTGGCTGGTTTCGGTCCTGTTTTTTTTTTACTAAGGCATCTGTTAGGTAATTCACGTGAATGGGCATCTATCGAGACCATTCGACATTGCATGTTCAGTCCGTCAGGGATGCCCCCTCTCGTTGCTTCTGTACATATTGACCCTCAAGCCACTACTGCGGAAGCTGGCGATGCTGAGGGGCATACCGCGAGAATTAGGATGCAGGACAAGCATGTCCGCATACTCTGACAATGTCACCGTCATAGTGTCTAGCCACGACCACATCGAGCTGGTTGGCGAAACACTGAAAGACTATGAAGCGATAACATGAACGAAAATCAGCCGGGAAAAGTCAGTGAGCTTGTGGCTCAGCACCTGGAGAAGCAAGCCCATGCCGTCCAGCAGCACCTCCATCGTGGATGCTGGACTGACAGTCTAGTCAAGTTGCTTGGGGTCTGGTTTAGTCCAGATCTCCGAACAGAGAACTGGAACAAGATAATGACTAGGGTGGCCACTCTTGCCCAGCAATGGGCTGAGAGTGGCCTAAAAGGTCGGGCAGAGGTGGGAATGCGTATATCACATCTGTCGTCTACTACCGCCTGATTGTCGTGCCTTGTCCTGGCCCTATCATCACCAAACTGAAACGCATACTCTTCTGCAGTCATGGATCAAAAAGAGGCTGAGGAAGAGCGAATGGCACCGCAAATGTCATGCTGCTCTTGAGCAACTATGCCATCCCGAGTCGACCTTGAGTGACTACATCATGATGAAAGCATTCTATAAGGGATTAATGGAGGGGAGGTATGATAACTATCTCAGGGTGAACCTGGGCGTCGATGAGGAATACCTGACCCTCCAGTTCAAAACGACTTTTGGGCCAGGATCAATGGACAACTTCCAGAGATCCCTGGCCTGGCAGTGCTATCCAGAAGCGATGCCTATTCAGAATAAGCTCTACAGGCATGGTTCAAGAAACATCGGGCTGGCCTGCCTGAGATGTGGTCAGAGCGACGAAACTGTTCTGCATGCACTCGTGCAATATCCAACCATTTTCAACCTGTGGGCCTATGTTGAATGACTGGTATCGTGTGTGGGATGAGTTGGTTTATCAGCCGAGTCTATTGTCAATATTGTTGTGCCTCCTTCCCTCAAACGGGAAGGAAGAGCCATTTTTTATGGTGAAAGAATGTGTATAGTGGACATGTCTGAAAGGTCTAAAGACAAACACTTTCCTCGCTGGTCAACCTCTCATCAACTTCTTCAAGTTTCACTTTGAAAGGAAGGTGAGACTAGAGAGGAAAGTTTTGTCTAGCAAATGTTTCAATAAAAGATGGATGAATGTAGCAAGGATGGCACATGTGAATGACAGAGCCACCTTGAGCATAATCCTATGAACCAGAAAAAGAAAGAAAAGAAAAAGAGAGTTACTTATTGTAATGTATTTTTGTAGGATATTATTGCCCGAGGTTACCATGGTCTTTTCCGTAGGCTTTTCTTTCCTAAAAAAACTAATCTGTTTTTCCATTTTGTAACACTTACAACATTTTCTGTGACACACAATTCCTGGCGATCGGTGTTTTTTTTATACAATCCATATTTTTCGGAATTTTATCTTTTTTTTTTTTTTCAAAAGTAAAGCTCTACATTGTATTTTGTCCCCTCTATGTTCGGCCCTTTGTGGATAATAAAGAAACATATCTATCTATTTTATCTATCTGTCTATCTATTTATCTATCTGTCTGTCTGTCTGCCTGCCTGTCTGTCTGTCTAGCATTCGTATATCTGAAAAAGAAGCACATTCTAAAGCATTAGAGTGGTAATATATTTTTTAGGAAGTTAAATGGTCATTGAATGACCATTGGTTTCACACTTATAATGCGCTTAGCCATATAGGCATGTTGTCAGACTCAAATGGCCAGACAAATCACTTATATGGCAAAGCGTTGGTTAAGTGCTTTATAGGTGCAAAATCAATGATCACTCTCTGACTGGCCATAACAGTCAACTTCCTAATATATATATATATATATATATATATATATATATATATATACATACACACATATATATATATATACACACACATACACACACACATATATATATATACACACACATACACACACACATATATGCATACAATGTTAGTGTTTATAGTATTATCCTGACTGATATTTTTTAATTTTTATGTTAAAGACTGACTGAGTACAAGTTGTTTTTTTTTCTATTTAAGTAGTTTTTAAAAGCAGCTATAATAATGGTTTTTAACTTTGTCTAGATTTTAGAATATTAGCAGTGAAATTAATCTTTTAAATTACGGAGATGTACTTGCATAGCAAGTAATTTGATCTGAGATCGTGTGCTGAAACGAAAACAATTGCACCGTGGAAGGTGTTTGTAAGCCATTTAAGAAAAACACAAAAGCCGTTTGATTCACTTCAACATTTAAGTTTAATTTGTCAAAATATTTTCGTCGCTAAAAGCCGCGACCTGTTCACTGACAAAAGTCCGTGCTGCATCTGAGAAAGTAACAGTTAGTTCCAAATACTGTTACTTTCTCAGATGCAGCGCGGATTTTTGTCAGTGAACAGGTCGCGGATTTTAGCGCCGAAAATATTTTGACAAATTAAACTTAAATGTTGAAGTGAATCGAACGGCTTTTGTGTGTTTCTTAAATGGCTTACAAACACCTTCCACGCTGCAATTGTAATCTTTTAAATATTATTGTATTAAAATGTTTACATCTATGATACAGTGTCTTCTTTGATCACTGGCTACCCCGTTTAGAAGAATATTACCTGCTTGATTGGCAAAACTTCTTTACTAGCTTTCAATCTTTGTCTCACTATTGTTCTGTATTCTGTTTCTCACTGACAGTTAGAACAAACTTTGCCCTTGAAACCTGCGAGACTTCATTTAGTCTCTTGTGGAACTGTTTTTGTCTCTCATACTTCTTAGCTTTTCGCAACTGTGCTGCTAATCACTACATTCAGCTCTTCATTTTGAAGTTTAGCTCACTATAGAACCCTAAGCTAATGAAGGAGGCATTTTATGGTTGCTCACTTTGCTAGAAACAGCATCTAAATCTCCCTCCAATCACACCCTATAATCTTTAGAAAGAAAAGAACAGTATGTTGGATAATGTAATCCAAGATATGTCATCAGAGAAAACGAAGTTTGTATTGTCATGAAAGTCATAGAAAGTGTTCTTGAATAATCTTCTGGTAAACCAAATTAAAAACTAATATCAGTTCCCAATCTACCCTATTCTGACCAGTAATATCTTCTTTTTTAAAATTTTATTTTTTTAATCAGGAGGGAAAGCAGTGTCCATGACCTATTACAGGACCTCCCAGACTGGTGGGAGGGAAGCTGGAAGATAACTTCATATTAGATATCTGGCCTGAATATTTGGGCCAGGTTTCCACCCAAGACACCAAAAATGCAATGTTAAGCTGGGTAACAAGTTAAGTCTACAACCGATGTAGGGCATTGTAGGATTTGAGCTCAGAATGCAAACATCTAGAATGAATACTGCAAGGCATCTTGTCTGATGTTTGTTTTACAGTTCTGCCAGTCTCCCTGCCTTTGATTGATACTTTTGTTTTTTTATCAACTCTGTAAAGAAAAGAAAAGGGCAAAGTTCACCTTGGCAGTATTTGAACTCAGAGTGCAAAGAGTTGGAACAAATACCATGAAGCATTCTGTCTGACACTCTAATGACTCTGCCAATTCACCATCTTCAGGGGAAAAAAGCTTGTTTTTTTTTCTACTTTATAAAACTTCAGCCTTACACTTTCCTCATTTTTCTCCCCCAAATACCTACCTACCTCTGTACCTTTCTGCTCTAGAAGTTACCCCTCCCATGCACTACAGAAAATATCTTCCACTTTTGACAAATTAAACAACATTTCCGAAAGAAGCTCCTAATATTCTTATATTTTGAATACATGATAAAATACGTTCCTCATTTGAAAAGAATCCTAAGTGATTTGGTATCAGTTCCTCAGTATTTTATCTATCTCTTGGAAGTATGATAAACAGTTGAGTCAGTGCTGTCATTTTTGTCTAAATATGACAAATTCTATGCCTTGCATGATTTAGTTCTGTTTCCTTACAGCCTGATTTCAAATTCTACCAAACTCTACTTTGACTTTTACTTTGCAAGGCCAAGAACATGAAGTAGAGTTGAGTAGTATGGTTGATTTCTGAACTACATAAACCAATATTTAATGTTGATCCTTTGCCTTTCATCTGTCTGGATTCATTGGTTTCAATTTCATTGAGTATAATCTCCCCACCACTGTCTAATACCGTGACATGTACCACCATTGCTACCAATATCAAGACAATTATCTTCACCACCACTGCTGCTAACCATCCATTACTGCTCCACTGTGACTTTCATGCCCACTGGCAGCACCATTTTTGAGAAACTGCTGCTGCTGTCATATTTGCTTGTTTGGCAATCAAAATATAGAATCTACATAAACTCATATTTCTAAGCTGTTCACTTCCAATGATGAGCCTTTGTGCCTGAAATATATAAAGGTTACTTAACTTTTCCTGTTCACATTGTTAGAAGTTCTCCATCTTCCATATTTGTTATTTTACTTATGTAGCTTTGTGCTAATGCCAGAAATCATATAGACAGACTTGTGATATTCACAGCAGTGAGCTGTACTTACTAATGATATCCATTTACATCTAGTTGGAATGAGCCAAGGAGTATTTACGAAGGAGTACAAAAAAGTTATTGACTTTAAGGGTATCATGAAAAGGCCTGGTCAGAATGACTGCTGCAATAAGTGTGTGAATCTGAGAGGGAAATATGTTAAAATCATAATTAACTGATCCTCCTGTATTTTCTTATATCTGAATCCAGAAACGTTTCAACATCCCTCGTACTATCTTTGCAGTGGGTAGAGTACAGTTCTGAGGATGATTAGCGCTTATCAACTTGTCCAGTCGTAGCTTTTAATTTTACACATTTTGATGTCGGTCAACAATACCAACAGCTCATTGTGTTTTAACTTAAGATCTAGTAACATTTTTCATAAAACCAAATTGCTGAAATGTTGATTGATATATGATGTCACTAATCAATTAATGAAATTGTGAACTACTGTTTTTACAACAATAGCTAAAATATTAACTGTACTGATGATAAAGACTAAACGAAATGCCATGAACTTTTACTGAGACAATTATCTTTCCGTATTGACTGCTAAAAACTACATAACAATTTATAGTACTTGACTTTGTATGGTTGAATTAATTTTCTTAATACATTAATCTGAAGGAAATCTCTATTTTACGGTGATGACCATCAGATTTTTTGTTTTATTTCATTGAATCTGTCATAGGATAGATGTATCATTCTGATTAATATTTGATTGTACTCTTAGCAATGTTGTTTGTTCTGTTGAATTATTCATTTTTTAATATTTTCCTTGTATTTCTTGTTTAAAATATGTAGTTGTCTTCTTTTATCTTCTTTTCTTGTTTTAGTCACTGGGCTGCATGGCACCACCTTGATGGTTTTAGTTAAACATATCAACCCTAGTACTTACATTTTCTTTTAATTCTGTTGGTGTGAATTATTCTATTGTTGAATCACTAAGATGTAAACAAACCACCACCATTGTCAAGTGGCTGGGGTAGAAACACACACACACACACACACACTCTGAACTTCGATACAGTTTATGTCTTTGGAATTCACTCACAAGCCACTGGTTGGCCTGGGGGTATAGAAGATACTTGCCTAAGTGTTGCACAATGGGTTTGAATCTGAAACATCATGGTTTCAAAGTGAGCTTCTTAACCACACAGCCATGCTCGAACTGTTTATGCAAAAGTGTATTGGTTTATGTGAAAACATAATGTTAAACTAAGGATTGAATATTCCTTATATTCACCAATAAAATGTGTTATACTGTTTTTTTCGATAACTTCCAATGATGCCAGATTCCTAGAAATGATTTTCTTTTTGTTGATTTCTGTATCTATTTTCTACACATTTTCTTGCCTTTCTGATATCCTGGAGGTGGTTGTTTATATACAAGCATTAAATGTTCTTTAATGTTCATATCTGTACTTGAAATTTTCAGTAATTTTTCTCATTTTTAAAAAAATACACGAAGCAAAACAATAATTTGTAAAATATTTCAACTTGGGTTAGCTCTCGAGGATTTAAAAACACTTTGAGACATTATACTACCTGTAATACCATTTTATTTTTATTATCATATTGTTCTTGTTAAATTCTTGAATTCTTGGAAAGTATTTTATTTCACTGCTAAGACCATTGCATCTAATATTTCACTTCATATTATACATATATTCTGTAAATCATTACTCCATGTTATCTCACTTTATTTTGATTATGTCATCATCATTGTTTAGTGTTTGTTTTACCATGCAATTCATTGAGGCAGATTTTCTATAACTAGATGCTCTTCCTGTTGCTAACCCTAATTTGTTTCCAAGCAAAGTAATATTTCTCCATGGTCAGACACGTTTCCACAGAAGATGGGAATTGAACAATGCTATTTGTGTTATGGTGACATTCAATTACAATTATCACATGATGTGAAGACAAGAATCCAAACAAACACACACACACACACACAAGCCCACATATACACACACATGCTCACAATGGGCTTTTTTCAGTTTCCATCAACAAATCCACTTACAAAGTTAAGATTGGCCCTGGGCTATAATAGAAAATACTTGCCCAAAGTTACCAGATATATTGTTTTAATTTATTGTTTTACATTTATATAGATGAACATCAATGGAATTTGTATCCTTGTGGTACCAGTGCCGGTGGCACATAAGAAAACCATCCGAACGGGACCATAGCCAGTACTGCATCGACTGGCCTCCATGCCGTGGGCATGTAACAAACACCATCCGATCGTAGCCGTTCGCCAGCCTCGTCTGGCACCTGTGTCGGTGGCACATAAGAAAAAACCGAAAACACCATATCCGAGCATGGCCGTCTGCCAGCCTCGTCTGGCACCTGTGTCGGTGGCACATAAAAACACCATCCGAGCGTGGCTGTCTGCCAGCCTCGTCTGGCACCTGTGTCGGTGGCACATAAAAAACACCATCTGAGCGTGTCCGTCTGCCAGTCTCGTCTGGCACCTGTGTCGGTGGCACATAAAATCACCCACTACACTCTCGGAGTGGTTGGCGTTAGGAAGGGCATCCAGCTGTAGAAACACTGCCAGATCTGACTGGCCTGGTGTAGCCTTCGGGCTTGCCAGACCCCAGTTGAACCGTCCAACCCATGCTAGCATGGAAAGCGGATGTTAAACGATGATGATGATGATGGTGATGATTGAAGCCTTTGAATTAAGAAGGTTTGATTGCTTTTTAAATGTTTCGATATCTGCAATTATATTTACCCTTCTTTTAACCCTAGAGTATTCAGATTACTCTGTCAAATGTAATACTTATTTATTCACGTTCTTTTGAACTAATCATGAATTATCTTGTACCTTTGAGATTTCAATGATATAATTGTTTATTTTTAGAATGACAATGTAGGATAAATATAAGAGGATGGACCTAGCCAGTTTGAACTAAAAAAATAAAAGTAAAAAAATGGGTAGAATATTTGGGCTGGAGATGGTTGGTTTGAATGCTAATGGGTTGAATAAGTTTACATTGAAATTTGTACTTAAAGTCAGTTAACTGGTCAACATTCTGCTAATCTTATTCTCACTATTCTTGGTAGAAAATATGATACAATTTTTGACCCATTTAACTGTGCTAAGAGAGTGACTGAAGCCATACTACTAGATCTGTACTTCCATAATGATTATAATACAAGCAGGATTTGTCATAAACAAATACAGGTGGTATTTGTCATAAAATAAATACAGGTGGCATTTGTCATAAACAAATACCACTTGTGTCACCTTTAGACTTTTTCCCTTCTTGCCCTTGAGAAATTTGGTATTATTAATATTTTAGATCAAAACATAAGAACATGTTTAGGAGGAAAACCTTGAGTCAATATTGTTTATTTATGGAATCTGGCCATCTCTGATGTCTTAAATTTGAAGTTTTCTTTTAGACCATTCTTTTGTAATATATATTAATACTCTCTTCATCCTCACTCTGTCAAGTCACACCCAACTATATGAAGGTGGTACATCCTTTCATTTCTTAATATCCTTTCACCTACAGATTTTATTCACTGTGAGGCACCTTGGGCAAGTGTCTTTTAATATAGCCCTGGGTTGACCAAAGCCTTGTGAGTGGATTTAATTGATGAAAACTGAACAAAGCTCATCATTTATACATATGTTATTTAATAAACACAATATATGTTTTTATGTGCTACAATTAGTTTCACATGATGAGAACATGCCAGAGAGTATTTTTTAGCATGTCTGGTGTCCCAGCACAATCTTCAGGCACTGCCCACATAGTATAACAAACTAGGAATAGTTTGTTATGCCATTTGAGCAGTCCCTGAAGCTTGTGCTGGGACACCAGTTGTGTTAAAAAATACTGTCTGGCATGCTCTCATCGCATGAAACTAATAGTAGCGCATAAAAACATAAATTGTGTTTATTATATAATATTTATCTCTCATCAGCTGGAGTACTTTCTTGTTGATCTTATCATCACAGAACAGTACACTCTGTGTGTGTGTGTGTGTGTTTGTACCCCACTGTTGCTTGACAACTGGTGTGATTTGTTTACATCCCTGTAACTTAGCAGTTTGGTAAGAAACGACTGATAGAATAAGTATTAGGCTTAAAAAAAAAGTCCTAAGGTTGATTTGTTTGACTAAACCTTAAAAGGTAATGCCCCAGCATGGCTGCAGTTCAATAACTGGAACAAATAAATAAAAGAAAGATACCTTACTGTAGTAATGAGCTTCTGTGAAGTTAAACTTTGATAAAATCCTGTTATGGAGACATAATTATTTAGTCTTGTTTAACAGCACTAAAACGCAGTTAATACACACATGAAAGAAATCCACTTAAAATGCTTTGCCCTCTTTAAGTAAGAATAGGAAAGAGCACAAACATTCAAATTTGCTACAAATGGTTGGCTTCACAATCTCTTTTGGTCACATATTTATAACCAAACTGAAACTGCAACCTATCCAAGACCAGTTTTATCTTCAAAACTGAAAGTGCTTCAACTCTAAAAAGCTGTTGACCTTCTGCAAATTACAAGTGCTTTCCAGATTAGTGAACTGCTCACATAGTTGAGATCATACATCTACCTCACGCGTATTCTCAAACATTCGCAATTTCAGTCTAAAAAAAGGACATCTAAGTGATCAGCAAACATTCATTCACTAACACGCTACAACCAATATCTCTCGTTGATGTGTTGTAGTGTTTTTTTGTTTTTTTTCTGCCACTTCAAGTGGAAACAATAAAACATAAATAAAATGGATCATAACTACAAATGTTACAAAATGTTTAAGAACGTGCTTGGAGGAAAAAAGAAAAGAATACCTGAAGAAAATGAAGTTTAGAATTTTAACGATGACTTTTTGAAGAAAATTGTAATTTTTAATGACTTCAAATAGTCAGTCAAAAGTTAAAAGAAAATGAAAAATTTATTTGTAGAATTTTTTCAAAAATTTATAAAAATAGTCTTAAAAGTGCTTTCAGGTTATTCTTAGTTTTAAATTAAGATATATTTAATCAGTAAAAGATAACTCAGTTATGAATTACAGAATGCATAGATATGATCTATAATTTAAATAGTAAAAAAAAACAAAAAAAAACTGTTTGATAAAAGACTTGTTTTTTTAGATTTTTATCTCAGTGTGCATTTTTTTAATATTATAAAAATATATCAGAAGATGATGAGATGAAAAAAATGTTAGAATGCCAGACTCAATACTTCGGAAGGTAAAATGTAGAATCTCATGAAAATGGTGATGGTTTGTGTTGGCAGCTATAAGTTTGTAGTAGAGTTTGAGAAGCTCACTTGCTATGAGGAGTGGATGATCTAACATTTCAGTATTTTGAGCTTTAAGTGAGAAAAAGAGGCAAAGTAGTGTTGTCTTTTTAGTAGGAAGGAATTGAAATGGAAGAGAAGTGTTTTGTAGTATTTAGCTTGTTTTAAATTTTATATTTATTTTCTGAGTCAAATTCTTGTAATGACCAAATTTATACTTTATTTCTTCAACATCAAACCTTAATTGAGATGACCTATCGCCAAAGTTGTTCTAGTCATAACCATCCTATATCTTTAAGACTATCTAGGAAAACATAATCCAGTGTGTTTTTTCTTTTTTCTTTCTGATATAAATACTTGTCAATTATAAGTGAAATGGCAGGGTCATTGAGTAGCAAATAAAATGTATAATCTGAGGGATATTTGACTGATATTTTTAGATTGAGTAACCATGAAGAAAGTCTCTCATTGGCTTGTTTATTTCAGGTTGATAATATCAATACCAGTTGGTTTCAATTGACTATTCCTCTCTTGTAGAGCAAATTATAAGAATTCAGTATTATTAAAAAAAAAAAAGAAGGTTAAAAAAAGATAAAAGTAATAAGACTATCTTTACTAACATGGGATAGAATGTATGTCTAAACAAAATTATGACATTGGAATTCAACCTTATCAGACACTGAAATCAATGAGGCCATTTACATAAATTTATGTAAGAAATGATGCAATACTCTTACAAAGCATCAAGTATTTTCATATATACTGACTGGAATCAGTTACAACATAAAGTTGGTAAGTCAAGTTTAAGACAAACATCTAATTCAAGAAGAGCAGTGATAAACATCAGAAAAGACTGTTATGATGAAAAAAAATCATTGTAAATAAGTTGGCATTTGATGGCAAGGATTTTAATAAAAAAAAGCATAAGCATGTGATTTAAGAGTTTGCTTTGTAAATGCATGACATGAGTTTTGAGCTTACTGCATGGTGCTCTGGGTAAATGTCATTCTCAAGCTGACCAATACCTTGTGAATGGAATTTTGTTGCTGGAAACTGTGCACAAGTTCATCATATATGAATGTAAAAGTCTGTGTCCGTGTTGTCCTTTTATGTTCCATAGCTTAATGGTTTGAAAAGTAGAGATCAATAAGATATATACCAGACCGAAATAAGTACTGGGGTTGACTTGATTAACTATAAACTCTTGTCATAACCATAGTGCAATGACTAAAAAAAAAAGATGAAAGAAAATGAAAGAAAAACTAAACTACTGTTAGACCTTGATTATCCCAATATAGACAGGGAGTATTTTGCTTGGATAACTGATCTAATTGTAAACAAAGGAAGCTATAGTGAACATAATTATGTAAAAAAATAAAAACAAACAAAACTAAAAATAAAAACATGTTTAAAGAGATTTTATGTTTTTCAATCAATAAAATGTATTCTGTTCAATGTTTGATGCCTTTTCACTACAATCCAGACATTGTAAAGTCTCATTTTTCTGTTCGATTGTCACTGGTGTTCACTTTCTCTTCACAGACATGGTAACAACAACAAACTCAATTACTTGTAACATATATACTTGGAACAAAGTCATAGAGATGAATGAAGATACCATTGATTTTGCCATGCTTTTAAATTCTTCAGCATGTTAGTCACTTTTACTTTTACAATGTTACAATTATTTTAACATTGTTTAAAATGACTGACTGATATCAAACTAGCAGCCTGGTATATGGTACTTTTGATACCTGGAAACAAAAGACTTGATCATGACACCAGTGTTGAGAACACCGCTTCACTGTTTATGTGTTCTTCAGAAATTTGAATTCGCTTTTAATCATTGTAAACAAAAAATGAAACAGCAGCACTTATGTTATTATTGAGTTCAAGTTACACACAATATAGCTAATTAGATAATCACAGGACCTTGAGATCTTGTTTGGATTATCCAAAAATTTGGAAACTTGATGTTAAACATATCTGAAATTTAACTGTAAACTGCTTCTAGAGATAAAATCTGTTTATGATATGGTAACCACAAAACGGAGATGGATGTAGACAAATAAAATGTTTCAGTGGAAGTTGCAAACATACAATGTCATATGGTCAGTTAGGCCTTAAAATACATAGATGAATACAGAAAGCATTAAAAAGCTAACTAGATATAATTATGTAGTGATGGACAAAAGACTAATATTGTTTTTATTTTGTCAATTAAGGCAGACAACTCTGGGTATGTTTGTGTCTTATTATGAACTCATTTAAACTGCAACTGGTCAAACATGCTTTTTGCATCCTTTAAATAGTAAATGCAAGTCTACAAGAGATGACTCTGTATTTCATAACAGTAAAAAAATATTGATTTAACACTGATGCTGGTGATACGTAAAAATTGCCCAGTACATTCTGTAAAGTGCTTTGTGTTAGGAAGGGTATCCAGCCATAGAACCCATGCCAAAACAGACAATTGGAACTGGGTGCAGCTCTCCAGCTGGCTATTGCTTGTCAAACTGTCCAGCTCAAGCCAGTGTGGAAAATGGATGTTAAATGATGACCATAATGATGATGATAAAAGCTAAAATAAAATCCATGCAGAGTAATAGTTCATATTGATTTCAGAGTATTTATTTCTACTTTTGCTGTATGATATAGCAACACTAACCAACATTAAGGTGCTGTATAGGCAGAATTGATACTGTTGGTCAAAATGTCTTGTGGTATTTAATTGCAACCCTTTACATTCTAAGTTCAAATCCTGCTGAAGTCAACTTGCCTTCTGTTCATCCAGAATCAATAAAAGTACAGTTAACTACTGAGGCCATGCAGCATCCTAGACATGAATTGAATTTTAATAGATTTTGAGACTGGCTCAGAAATTTATTCTTAAATCAATGGGTTCAAATTTAGAAGCAAAACTGCTTGGCTTCTGCTCCAAATCTTATGGATTGACTAAAGATTTTTTTGTGTTACTAAGGTAAATATATGTATTCAATAAATATGATTATTACCAAATAATCTTGTGAAGTAGTAGGAATAATAAAATACTGCAGTAAATGCCTTTTAGTCCACTTTAGGCTCATTCATGTCTGTGTGGTTGAGGTTTGCTTCCCAATCATCTGGATTTGGGTTCAGTTCCACTATGTGACACCTTTGACAAGTGTCTTACACATTCTCACTGGACCAACTAAAGCTTTGGGAGTAGATATGGACAACAGAATCTGAGAGAAGTCTGTCGTGTGTGTGTGTGTGTCCTTGCTTGATATCATGCTGTAGTTATAAAAGAGCATCACCATTATACAAGTGGTGTCCTTTATTTCCAATCTTCCGTAAAAACATGTCTGGCCATGAGTAAACATTACCTTTTCTTGGAAACAGGTTGGGGTTGACAACAGCAAAGGTATCTGGTTATTGAAAATCTGCCTCAAACAATTCTGTCTTACTTTTCCAAGTATAGAAAAGTGGGCATTAATATAACAATGATTTCTTTACATATTGAATTTGTTAGAGTCCATTTTACTTTTCATCTCTTGTAATGTAAGTACTTGCCCTGAATCAGCTAATTGAATACACTTCTAAAAATGTGTCCTTGTGCCAATGTAATGAAATATTATTACTGAATTTTGTTATTGTTTTATTTTTCTATTAGATAGTCCTTTGTTTTTACTTCTGTCAAAAGTTAAACTGCAGTAATCCCTAGGATTAGGGATTAACTTTATTTATTGTATTTGTAAGTAGATAATGGATATATCTCTTTTCTTTTTGGTTAAGGTAATAGTCTATAAAAAAAATAAGCTATCGTTTCTTTTTATGTGTATGATTGGTGTGTGGTTGATGCCAGTGCCACCTTACTGGCCCCCATGTCATTGGCACATAAAAAGCACCTACTACACTCCATAGTGGTTGGCAATAGGAAGGGCATCCAGCAGTAGAAACCTTGCCAGATCAGATTGGATTTCTATTATCCCTAAACTTCTTCCATATGCTGTCAGTTCTGTCCTCCAATTCACCATGCTTTTTCCAAGCAATTGCTCAACATTTGATGCAATACCAAATAGGTTCTTACATTCCATAATCCAAGAATATGGGATCATATCGTATGCCTTACGATAATCGATCCATGACATGGCCAAGTTAGTTTTCCTCCTCTTGCAGTCTCTAAGTACAGTTTTGTCTACCAGGAGTTGATCTTTGGTACCTCTGCACTTATGCTTGCAACCCTTCTGCTCATGTGGCAGGACTCCATTTTTCTCCTGATGCCCATACATTGACGACTATTCCAGTCAATAATTTCCAGATAAGTGGCAAGCAGGAAGTCAGCCTGTAATTGTCTACCATATTGCCTTTTACAATGTTTTTCAAGCACAGCACTGTCCTACCCATTGTCAACCACTCTGGTGTTATTTGGTTGGCATTTAACAAGGTGTCGAGTTGTACAGCTATTTGTGCATGTCATTCACTAAATCTTTTGATCCAGTAGCCTTGAACTCCATCTGGACTTGAGGCCTTCCAGTTGCCCATTTTTCTGTTGATTTCCTTCACTTCCCTAACTGAAAAGACTAGTTCTGCCTGTTTTGGACAGACTATGTTTATTTCTGTTCTTGCAACCATTCAGCATCCTTCTTGTGCTCCTTGTCTTTGCTACAGATTATCGTCATCATCATCATCATTATTATTAATAAGGTGCATGGCTCAGTGGTTAGAGCATTGAGCTTATGATCATGGGGTTGTGAGTTCGATTCCCAGACCGGGCTGCGTGTTGTGTTCTTGAGCAAAGCACTTTATTTCACGTTGCTCCAGTTAACTCAGTTGTAGAAATGAGTTGCGATATCACTGGTGCCATGCTGTATCAGTCTTTGCCTTTCCCTTGGATAACATCAGTGGTGTGGAGAAGGGAGGCATGTATGCATGGGCGACTGCTGGCTTTCCATAAAACAACCTTGCCTGGACTTGTGCCTTGGAGGGTGACTTTCTAGGTGCAGTCCCATGCTCATTCATGACCGAAGGGGGTTTTCTCATTATTATTATTAAGTAAGATGGTGAGCTGGCAGAATTGTTAACATGCCAGGCGAAATGCTTAGTGGTATTTTGTCTGCTGTTACATTCTGAATTCAAACTCCACCGAGGTCGACTTTGCCTTTCATCCTTTTGGAGTTGATGAATTAAGTACCAGTTAATTGCTGGGGTTGATATTGTTGACTAACCCCCTTCCCCAGAAATTTTCAAGGCCTTGTGCTTAGAGTAGAAATAAATATTATTGTTATTAAGACAGTGAGCTGGCAGAATCGTTAGCATACTGGGTGAAATGCTTAGTGGCATTTTGTCTGTCTTTATGTTCTGAGTTCAAATTCCGCCGAGGTAGACTTTCCCTTCCATCCTATTGCATTTGATGAAATAAATACCAGTCAAGTACTGGGGTCAATGTATTCAACTTACCCCTTCCCTTGAAATTACTGGCCTTGTACCAAAATTTGAAACCATTATTATTATTAAAGTGGTACCGAGCAAAATGCTTAACAGTATTTCATCCGTCTTCAGGTTCTGAGTTCAAATGCCACTGAGATCAACTTTACCTTTCATCCTTTTGGGGTGGACAAATTAAGTACTAGTGAAAGACTGGGGTTGATGCAATTGACTAGTCCTCTCCTCCAAAATTCCAGGCCTTGTGCCTATAGTAGAAGGGATTATCATCATCATCATCATTATTATTATTATTATTATTATTGATTATAAAGAAGTTTGTCTAATTAGAAGGTTAAATTTCTCCAATAATCTGCTTTTAACCTTTTTGTTTTTCAG
The DNA here is from genome assembly GCF_006345805.1 of Octopus sinensis. Taxonomy (NCBI): domain Eukaryota; kingdom Metazoa; phylum Mollusca; class Cephalopoda; order Octopoda; family Octopodidae; genus Octopus; species Octopus sinensis. Next base: position 14,815,229 of record NC_042997.1, on the reverse strand, counting down.
TTTAAATCCTGTTTCTTATTCTTGCATAAGTAGGTCTTGAAAATTATTTCACAAAACTGCATATTGCTGTGGTAGTTGTTGTTACTGCTAGACATACTTCCTACTACTTGCAGAGCACCTGTGAAGTTCGTATGACATCTGTCAACTAAGGCAGCCGAGATAAGTAGTTAAGTCTGAATGTGCTATAGGAAGTGGTGGGTTCTCAAATTTCATGCCGGCCCATTTTTATTGAAAGAATTCATCTCTTCTCAAGATAAACACTCATTTCTTTTTATGCATTGTAATAAGTGATTTTTGGTGATATAGAATTCTAGTTTTTGAACTCTAGTGTCTTTATTTATTTTTTTTTGAGATATGCACAATTGTCGGCTGAAACACAATGCGGTAGCTATTTTAGTTTTGTGTCAGCGATGTTCCTGCATGAATAATAGGAATGCAATTTATATCTGAGATATATAAATGAAGGCAAATTATAAAATGTCATGAGCACTGGTGTACCTGGTTGGCTCTATGTATGATGTGCCTCTGGGACCACTAACCTGGGATGACCCCAGCCTCTTCAAGCAAGAGCATGAAGCAAACAAGCAAGCATGAGCACAGCAAGAATCAAAACAATACTGCTAGTCACTGTTGTGTTTTGTAATAGGAAGATAACTTCTCCTTTCTGACGAATAACAAATCTAATTTTAATATATATCATTTACAAAGGCAGTGAGCTGGCAGAAATGTTAGCATGCCGGGCGAAATGCTTAGCAGTATTTTGTCTGTCTTTATGTTCTGAGTTCAAATTCCGCCAAGGTCAACTTTGCCTTTCATCCTTTCAGGGTTGATAAATTAAGTACCAGTTGCATACTGGGGTTAATCTAATCTATTGGCCCCCTGCCCCAAAATTTTGGGCCTTGTGCCTAGAGTAGAAAAGAATATATATCATTTATTTTTATGAGATTGCTGGAAAGAGGACCCTTGCATACTATATGTATCCTACATCACTATATGGGTTTGATTTTTTAAAAATTGCCTGCTTGGATTTATGTACAAGGATTCACTATTGCTTTGAACTCATTACTAGCCCAGCATTTTGATCCCACAGCCATTGTACTTCTTAAGTGTGATAATACTTTCTTTCCTCATTTTCCAAACTGGAATTACTTGTAGATTTCATGTTATTGTTGTTTGTTCTTGGTCAGTGCTCAGCAAGCAAATATATAAGTAAAGCTTTCCAGCTATGACATTTTCATCTAATTTTTCAGTATATCTAGGACTAATGTGCCCATACCTTTTTTAAGATTGTAAGGTGTGGCATGAGAGGAATTGACTGCTACTTTTAGCAGATTGAGCTACTGCATAGATGCTTCTTCATTGGCTTGTACTCTTCATGTTGTGTCTTGACATTGTTGTTTAGGTCAAAGCAAGCAAAACTATGTGCAAAGGCATTTGAGCTATGACTGTCTCATCAGTTTATCTGCTTTTTACAATATGTCTATAAGACTATATTTAACATGTTTTTTTTTTTTTGTTTTTTTTTAAGATGCTAGTGTCTGTGTGAAATGAGGCAGATTTGGCTGCTGAAAGTACGATATGTTCCGTTTACTGCACAATAGTAAATTTGATAATTCTTTATGGATTATTACGTGATGTTATAGCACAATGTCAGAGATGTATGAGTTCTGGGAAAACTGGGTTAAACGTTTTAGAATATTTAGTTTCATCCTTCTGCATTCTGATTTCAAATCTCTTTGAGGTTATCTTTGCTTTTTATACTCCTGAGGTGATAAAATAAATCCTAGTCATCACATATAGCATTTTCAGTCTGCCACCCCCTTGACACCCAGGCCACAATCCTAACACCTCCACCCCAACTAACCATCACAAACATGGACCTCTTTCTGAAACAACTTCAAATCAACTATATTTCACAAATAAAACTTAATCTAATGAATCCATTATTTTGTTGTTTTTACGTGAATTGCTACCCCATTATCGCCCCACTTTTCTTCAATGCCCCTTTGGAACTCACTTTCGGAATCACTGATATATAGGAACTGATTTAATTGGCTATATTTCTCTCTGCTTCATATTTATAGTTTTCCAGTCAGTGTAAGAAATTATTATCACATCAACTTTTTAAAATATCAACAATCTTTTAAGATATTATTCGTTACAATCTTTTGAGATATTAACTATCCTTTAACTGTTTAAATAACTGGAATTTTTTTTTCATTTCTTTTCAGTACAGACCTGTTGGAATTCTTATATAGAGCTACTATTCTTTTGTGTTATTGTAAAACAATCATGCTAACAAAACAAATCTTTTGAAAATATTTTGTTTTTTGGTTTTAAATACCATTAGTTTTCTTTCTTTGTGTCTGTGTATATGGGTCACATAAATTAATGTATTTCTATAGTTTAGTGTTTGTTATTTTTTCACAAAGAGAATTATATAATAATAGAAAGGCATATAACATTGAAAATTATGTTTCCATACCTCTCTTTCTCGCCACCTCCTCCATCTTTCCCACAAGTATGTATTCAGTAACATTTGTGTGTCATGAAGGGCAGGATACTTCTCACAAGTTAGGCAGCACCTTCCTTTCAAGAAATTAATTTTTTTTTCTTTTTTGCTGATGTAGACCATCAGTGTTTTTCTCCAATTCTAGTTTTGTTGATTTTTGAGATTAAACAAGTGGATAACTGATCATTTATTCAGAAATTCAAACTTTATTTCTTCAATTATCATCCTATATTCCTTCGTAAAGCTCATTGCATTATAGGCTATTGTAAAAGCAAAGAGTTTCTAACGGGCACTGTCTGAGCTCCTAACAGCCTTGGCTGGGTTCATAAATTCAATCCTAATGTGAACCCACACTCATCCCATTAATTCTGCATTTAGGATTTTATTTTTGCAGAAATCATGTTTACTCTGAAGTATTTCTATGGTTGACTCCACTAATTTGTCTCTGTGAAATATCTGTTAATATCGTTGAATTTGCACTTGTTTCTTATCTCTTTATTTTGGTTATCATCTGTTCAGTACTCTGCATTGTTTTCCATGCCTACCAAGTAGACTCGGTCATTTTTGATTAACAAAATTACTCAATCATTTGCATCCCTACAGAATGCTTTCTTTACACTGCTGAAATGTTTAAAGTGGCCATATCCATCCCAGATATTCTACTTGCTTTATGCCCTAACCAGCCAGATCCAGCCTCTTACACCTAGCCTACAATCATCATCATCATCATCATTTAGCATCCGCTTTCCATGCTAGCATGGGTTGGACGGTTCAATTGGGGTCTGGGAAGCCAGAAGGCTGCACCAGGCCCAGTCTGATCTGGCTGTGTTTCTACGGCTGGATGCCCTTCCTAACGCCAACCACTCCGTGAGTGTTAGTGGGTGCTTTTTACGTGCCACCGACACAGGTGCCAGACGGGGCTGGCAAACGGCCACGGATGGATGGTGCTTTTTACGTGTCACTGGCACGGGGCCAGTTGAGGCTGGCAGAAATCTTTAAGCTACAAGACAATGCATGATTAATTCAGAGCCATTTGAATAAATAAACATTGCATTTTATAGAATAATCTGAATTCTATAGGGTTAAATTACTGTAAATGTGGGTTGTGAATGCAGTTTTCCAAGATGCCATTGAACAAGGCTTAGCTGTGGAATTCTATAGTTTACAAGGGACAAGTTAGGTACAATTGCCGTGAGTAGTTGATGTGCTTAGGATCTGAGTCTTGAAGATATCATTTTACATTTTGTGACATAACACTGAAACAGGAAACTGCCATTGTGTAGCTTATAGTACTCATAACAGATATTGGTAGCTTTCAAGTCACATTCTTTTTATTTATTTATTTATTTATTTATTTATTTATTTATTCACTGCTTCCGTGCCAGGTGGCATGTAAAATGCACCAATCCGATCGTGGCCATTGCCAGCCTCGCCTGGCACCTGTGCCGGTGGCACGTAAAAAGCACCCACTACACTCATGGAGTGGTTGGTGTTAGGAAGGGCATCCAACTGTAGAAACACTGCCAGATCAGACTGGAGCCTGGTGCAGCCTTCTGGATTCCCAGATCCCTGGTCGAACCGGCCAACCCATGCTAGCATGGAGAACGGACGTTAAACGATGATGATGATGATGATTCACAATGACACTGAGAAAAGACTGAATTCTATTTATAAAAACTCATATTATTAATTGCCATATTTGATGGCATATAAGACCACATTTTTTCCCAAAAAGTGTCTCAAAAGAAATCACCCTAGATCATATTAGTGAAGTTGGGCTCCCATATACTTTAATGTACTAAAACCCTTTTTTCCTGAATATGCAGTGCTGAAACTAGGGTGCATCTAATATACCTGTGTGTCTTTTATGTCATCAAATATGCTATATAAAATCTTTACCCATTCTCATAATTTTCTGGCAGAGCTGCTAGAGAATGCTAGTTGTGTGTCTGTGGGCTAGAGTTGTAGTGAGTGAGTCTTTTTCAATCATTCTGATGGTCAACTTTTGGATGTAGTCTCAGATGTTTGTCTACATAAGCGGTAGCACCATTCTAGATGTGGGAGGCAGTATTTCATTCATGGGTGTTGTACTTACATCACTTAACAGTGTAATTTATTTTCTTCAAAGATAATTAAAGACGCTTGGTTGTCATTTAACCCCAGGTTGGCCCTGATTGAGTTGAACCATAATCAGAAACGTTTTGACTATCTCATCTTATTTCCAGACACAGTGCATCTACAACTACATTATTTTATTATTATTTTAACACAATTAGGTGTGATTTGAGAGATATTTGGTGGATAACAGGCAGAATAACCATAGAGATAATCTATATTGTTATTGGTTTTGTTTAAGAATTGCTTAACCCATTAGGCTACTACTGAAGACTGTATCTCTCCTGTAATTAATTTAAAGCGATTCAATTTGGTGAAACTTATCACTTGTTAATCTACATTTATGGCTTTGAATTTAAAACTTGAAATGGAATACTTCTCAATAGTACAATGTTCCTACGACTGGCTAGAGCAGGTTTTTACTCTCCTTAAGGCATCTATTTGGTAGGGTGATTTGGGTACTATCATTTTAATCCAAGGATGGGGTGATTTGAGTACTACCATTTTAATCCAAAGTACTTCCACCATGCATATACTGTAGATGGAATATAAACCACCAAAGACTTTGGTCAAATGGTTTGACACTCTGTTGACCTAACTATATGCAGCATGGCAGCTATTTTTTTAGTGACTGATCTTCTTAATTTTAAAAGCTTAACCAACTCAAACTTCAGCTACAGCAGTCTTCTTCAATTCTCTGACAGCTTGTGTTTCCAATAAGCATGCTTAAGAATGACATGAAATTGTTTGATTGCTAGCCTTAATTCATAACAGGCTTTGAAATATCAGTGAAATTTTATTGTGAAATTATTGAGAGAAACCAGACATGCTGTTGTTGGTAAAAGACTTTAAACATTGAGATATAATATGAATCATAAACTTTGATCTTGACAAATCTTAACTTATAGTCTATAGTGGGACCTGTAGCAAGAACAACTATTCAAACATCAGACTACACTAGTACAATGTAACTGTCAAATAAGAGACCAACCAAGACACAAGATAGACTTTATTGTCTATTATAAGCTGTTACCTTGAATAAATTTAAAGTATTCAGTTGTCAAGTATTGTAAGTACTTACTGCTTTTCTTAAAAGTGTATTAATTTACAGTTTATTATTTTGGAATATAAAGTCAGTAGAAAAGGTAAGAGTGCTTCATTAATTGTCTTACAAAATTTAATTTGGGATCTATTCTACTTTCTGAATTTAAATCCTGTTGGAGTTGACTTAATCTTTCAATTTCCTTGGGAGTTGTGTTGTTGTCTAGCTCTAGGTTATTCTTATGTCCAGTAGACATATTATCAAAGGCAATCATTCTGTGACAACCCATATTATTATGGGGTATGTAGGATTGCATTGTATAAGGTATGCGTTCCTTATTTAAGATGGCTTTGTATGATTGAGGGAAATTTAGTTGCTATATCTTTCAGGCCAAGTGACTCTATAGGGGTTCTCTTGTTGGCCCTGTTAATAGATGCTTCAATAAGTACCAATAACATGCTAGGATTTGGCACTGTTGAATATACTGTATAATTTGGTCTTGTATTTTTGTAAGAAATCACTATTTTTAAATGAGCAGCTCTGATGTGAAAAGTATTCCAGCTATGAACCTTTCATTTTCTAGAGGTGTGTAGGATTGCATTGTCCAAGATTTTAAGATGATAGGGTGATTTGGGTACTATCAGTAGCAATCGAGTGATGATCATTGAGAGGCACCCTTATTGACGTGGGTATGTAATGGTGGGGTGGTGTACTAATAGAAACAATAGAGCACTAATTTAAATACATCATATTACAAGTCAATGCAAGAATCTCGACGTGGTTGTTGGCTTGCTAGGAATAGCTACTAAATCTCCCTCAAATCACACCCTAGCTTATTATGAATAGAACATATTTGAAAATGGAGCTACATATCTCCCTATCTACTTAAGCCCTTCACTCCTTGTGCAGCATAGGCTATCAATGACTTTTCTCCACTGTTCTTGACATTAGGCTGCCTTTTCTGTTTTCCTCTAGTTGGATTTCTGCTTCCTTTTGTATTTGTCTGTGCTGTGCCAGTGGCACGTAAAAAGCACCATTCGTCCGTGGCCGTTTGCCAGCTCCGTCTGGCACCTGTGCGGGTGGCACGTAAAAAGCACCCACTACACTCACGGAGTGGTTGGCGTTAGGAAGGGCATCCAGCCGTAGAAACACTGCCAGATCAGACTGGGCCTGATGCAGCCTTCTGGCTTCACAGACCCCAGTTGAACCGTCCAACCCATGCTAGCATGGAAAGCGGATGCTAAATGATGATGATGATGATCTTATGTTTCCCTGAGGAAAGGTCTTCTTCACCCAGGTCTTGTTGGTTTTGAATTGTCATCAGTGCTTCTGTAATTTTGCTTTTTTTTTTTACTAGGTAGAAGTGAAAAACCCCACTTTTACACTTGGGAAGAAGTGGTCCATATTAGTCTGGTCGCTATCCTTTGACCTGTCCAGCAAGGAAGGTGCTACCAGGAGCATGTGATGTACTGGATTAGTTGTCAGAGTTACTAAGGCACACAAGTCACCACACTGTAACAAGGATTGGACCCTGTAGTGTAGTTCCAAATACATTATTTAAAGAGATGGAGTGGTCATGGTTGGAAGGCATTTGACCAGAGGTTTGTTCAATCAGAAGTGGCTATTAAGCAACTATAATTAGGATGAATTCAATGGTTATATAGAAGGAAACTACAAAAACCCATCGGATGGACTGTATGAGTTCTGAGATGGTAGATTTAATTCAGCACCTGATCCCTTTCGTTACCGTATTTATTTTGAGATGCTCTGTGTTTCTTTCAATTACTTTAACTATAACAAAGAATTTAGTAAAATAACTTAGTTATCATTAAGTTAGTGTTAGGAACATAAATTGTGACTAAGGTTTGGTGGAAGATTTTAATTCAAAAGTTATGAAAACAAGACATTTTACCACATAGCCAGAGCCGGTTTTGGCCGGGTTAGTAACAAAAGGGTTAAACAGCACCACCTAGTCTGCTCTTGAGTGCTTTTTAGAAGAGTCCACTATGTTAAGAGCAGGTAAACCTGGTCATTTCTTTCATAACTTTCTACTTTCTTCATAATGATCTCAGGAGCCTTACATCACAAAGGCTGCTCTTCTTCCTCTGACTAAACCATCAAAAACAATAAAACAGACCATTCTGCTTCAAAAATTGGCCTATTCATAGTCAAAAAAAGTAATTCTTTTGATAGGTATTTTATTTGAAACTTAGTTTGTTTTCCACATATGTGTTATAAATCATTAATTTAAAGTTATTTTTAAATACTACAGTTGAGATATTAAACAAATCATCATCATCATCATCATCATTAATCATCATTTTTATGAAACAGTTGATGTTGGGTTCACCAATAAAGCATCTAAATGATTATACAGCAATAAACACTTCACTGCTATTTTTTAGGACAATTCAATGGTTTTCTAATGTTTCTGTTTTTTTTTTTTATATAATTTATATACCATTTTTTTTTACATTTTGAACATAATAAAACACCATTGTTATTTATTATAATTGAGTACTAATTAGATTTTTGTTGCTGTTCTCTATTTTTCATTGAGTAACTAAATTTAACCAGGTTATTTATTTATTTTTTTTGCATACTGCAAATCAAAAGATATTAGCCGTTCCACATTCCTATGTATGATGTTGCATCATATAATATGTAGCTTTATTGGAAGACATTCTTGTGTTTATTTCTTTTTAAAAATATGGTGAGTTAAACAATTGAAACACATTATATAAGTTAACATTAAAAAAAAAAATTGATTTCTATTAACATATTTTTGCATTGTTATATTTCATAGCTGGCAATTTGTTTGAAAAATGATGGTGCTTTGTTTGCTTGTAATTTTTTAAAATTGAGTCTTTTGTTTCATTTATTTTTATGACTGTATGTAGCATATTACAGCTTGTTATTCTTTTACAAGTTCTCCATATTATTAATATATCTAATTTGAGTAAGGTGGCGAGCTGACGGAATCATTACCATGTCAGACAAACTACTTGACAGCATTTCTTCCAACTTTACATTCTGTGTTCAAATGCTGCCTGTTGACTTTGCTTTACATCCATTCACAGTGAATAAAATTAGTAGCGGTTGAGCTCTGGGATTGATGTAGTCCTCCAGTGCTCAACTCTCACGAAATTGCTGGCTTTGTACCAAAATTCGAAACCAATATATCTAAACTGAGTAAGGCAATAAGCTGGCAGAATCGTTGCCATACCTGACAAAATACTTAGTGGCATTTCTTCAAAATAATTATCAGTTGAGCTCTGGGGTTGGTGTAATTGACTTACCCTCTCCTGCAAAATTAATGGTCTTGTGAAACCATTACACCTAAAATTTGAAACCAATATTTCCAAATTAAGTTGTTGTTTAGCACCATATGATCTCCAAGTGAGCAAACCTATGATCAAAAGCATTCCAACTGTGACTGACTCATCTGTTATTCAGCTTATCCTTCCTTTTTTTATGGCTGTAATGCATCATTTAAGGGATATTTAACTACTGTTTCTGGAAGGTCTAGCTAGAGTGCTTTATCATTAACATTAGCTATAATGAGTTACAGTGTTAGAGCTAAGCTGATGGTTAGTCTCGTCTGTGATCTGGTATAAATTTCTGGTTGCTGCTATTTCATTTCGGTAACATCCTTAAAGCACTTAAAAAAAAAAAGGTGGGGAAGGTATCAATGTTACAAAATGCCTTTCCTTCTACTTTATAAATCTGAATCCTTTATGTCTGTGGGAGAAATCAATGGAAGTAAACTGAGGTAGTTGGAGATGAAACATTTTCACACATCTTGTAAATTGTTGTTGCATGAAATGAAGATAGTTTGGGGTTAGAGCATCAAAGAAAATCATTTGTGTGTATGGGTGTGTGTGATCTTTTCCTAATTATTGATCAATACTTGAAACTGACATAATTAGTGAAGAGAGTACAAGGAAAGATTGGAGACTAAGTTATGTGCAAATATATACTTATTCATCATTTATTAACTTCACTTGTTGACATAATTTAATACAATCTTGTTGTTTAACCCCAGGTCAAGTCATTATATGTCATATCCAGTTAAGTACTTCAACGAAATGTCTTACAGTATTTATTCTGGTTTCTTGCTTTCTGAGTTCAAATCCTGCTAATTTCAATATTACCTTCCTGGGTTGATAAATGAAGTTATAGTTTGGAGCTGTAGACTGACAGAATAATTATGGCTGGATAGGGTACTTGCTTTGCAGTATTTATATCAGCTCCTTGCATTCTGAGTTCAAATCTCACTGTGGCATCTTTGGTGCTTTTAACAGAATCCTCTCTATTGCAAATATTCACGCCATGTTGCTAGTTTGAGTGGCTTTTCTCCTCTCCCTCTTTTCCTCTCATTCACCAGTCTTAGAATGGAATGAGATGATTGGGTGTGGTTGCTTGGATGCTGATGATTTGTCACAGTTCACTGAACATTCAGTCTGTTTTAATGATTGTACTTTTTGGTGCTTGATGCTAGCACTCACACATGCATGTACTCATGTGCACATGGGCAGAAATCTAAACATGTGGAGTGAGAGAGAGAGAGAGAGAGAGAGAGAGAGAGAGAGAGAGAGAGAGAGAGAGAGGGGAGATATAAAGAGAGGGGAGAGAGAGAGAGAGAGAAACATTAACATGTTAACCACCATGGCCTGTTATTGGAACTTACCAGTGAAGCCACGGATTTCCAGTCATGCTACATTGTTTAATTACAAGGAAATGTAATTTTTTTGCAGTTTTACAATATTTCATTATTAAACTTTAATATCTAACACTCATGTTATTTAAATATCCTCAAAACCATGACAAAGATACAAAATATAATATTTTCTCAAATTACGAAAATGTACCACCAGTGGTGCATATGGCAGTTGTGTGAAGTTTGCAATTAACCAAAGATGGTATGCACGATGGTTAATGCGTTAAAGTGAGTAAACCATTAAACCATCTGATGTTGAAGAAGTCAGCATTGGATCAGCAATGCCAAAATGGCTGTACGATAACATTTCGTATCCATCATGTAAGTCCTGTAAAGAGTTGCACTTCTTTTCCTCCTGATTAAGTTATTAAGAGAAACACAAAATCAAAGCAGACAACAGAACTTGGCACAGTCCTCTAGTCCTGCCAGCTCTTGTCAAATCATCCAATCCATGACAGCTTGGAGAACATATACTCTTTACTCTTTTACTCTTTTACTTGTTTCAGTCATTTGACTGCGGCCATGCTGGAGCACCGGCTTTAGTCAAGCAAATCAACCCCGGGACTTATTCTTTGTAAGCCCAGTACTTATTCTATCGGTCTCTTTTGCCGAACCGCTGAGTGACGGCGATGTAAACACACCAGCATCGGTTGTCAAGCAATGCTAGGGGGACAAACACAGACACACAAACATACACACACACACATATATATATATAATATATATATATATACATATATACGACAGGCTTCTTTCAGTTTCCATCTACCAAATCCACTCACAAGGCTTTGGTCGGTCCGAGGCTATAGTAGAAGACACTTGCCCAAGATGCCACGCAGTGGGTCTGAACCCGGAACCATGTGGTTGGTAAGCAAGCTACTTACCACACAGCCACTCCTGTGCCTATATGTTAAATGCCGATGATGTTAAGTATCTACCAAAAAGTAGAATTTTTTTTTTTTTGCAAGTTATGTGACCTCAATAAACTTGACACATCATCATCGTCATTTAACATTGTTTTTCCATGCTGGTATGGGTTGGATGGACTGACAGGCACTGGCCAGCTGCACAAGGCTACAATTGTCTGTTTTGACATAGTTTGTACAGCTTGATATCCTTCCTAACACCAAGCATGTTATAAAGTTTACTGGGTGCTTTTTTACAAGGCACCAGCATGGGTGATTTTTATGTGGAACCAGCACAATAGAACATAGTCTCAAACATGACATTCCTCAACAAAAGATAGATTGGTGTATAAGACTGCTTTCTGCAGTTAATAGTAATGAAATTTTGAATAGACATATCTGATTTCTGCAGCAAAAGTGCTAATAAGGTGTGGTCCAGAGATCAAGGAGACGATTGGTGGTCTGCTTCAGCAAAAATTAATCCCCACCAAATTCATCTGTTTCCATTTTTTCCACCCTGTTCCTACTTAGCCCCACATTTTTTACCCTCATCTTTGCCGAAATATAAACTCCCACCATCTCTTACACTACTCACTCAGTCCTGTTCCCTCCATTTCCCCACATTTATATCTTTTTATTACTCTTTTACTGTTCCATTTTCTCATTCTCTTTTCTGTGACCATAGATTTAGTCTTTATATACTTTCTCTTTAAAGATGGACAAGTGTACAAAATACATTTAGAAACAACTTTGCTACTGAATTCCACCAATGATGAAAGGGATTCCAGCCATGACCATTTTTGCCTTTTTTGTATATAGTCCTGTGTATTCTTCTTTTTTATTCTTATGTGGTAGTGTTGTTATTTCCAGCAGGTCAAGTAGTCACATTGAGTCTCCCTTATTGGCAGAGTTGGTGACATCGCTAAATTCTGAGTTTAAAATTTCTTGCTGGGTGGAGGTGAAAACGTTAACTCTGCCTTTCATCTCATCAAGATCGACAGTAAATACCAGTAATATATTAAGATTAATACCTGTTATAATCTTACTCTATAAATTTAAACCTTTTATGAAAAAAACAAATTTGTAGACAAAAGAAATTTATGTAATATATTTATCATAGTATCATATTTTATAGTGATAAAAAGAAACTGTTTTATCTTTTGCTGATAATCTAGATGATTTGTGAATTTATCAATGTCTTCTTGTAGCTTGAAAGTCTTACATGCAATGATGGATCTCCCAGATTTTGGATTGGTAAGCCATATGCACAGCCCCTCTATCCCATAGTTGTTAATTTTTTTTACTTTGTCTAACCATTTTACTCTCCCACCTCCAATGGTGTTCAAACTATTAGTGCAATCTACTTACAATGGCCTTGTGTATTTTTATAAGTGTTTGTGTGAGTGATGTATATTGTGTGCGTATGTGTGGATTATATTTATCTATTTTAGAAGTGCAAATGTTTCAATTTTTTTCTATTATTTTGAAATACTAAATCTGAATCTCCTTGCCCCTACATTTTTTCCCCATTGTATCCTTAACCCTTTGCTTTTTGTATTACCTTGATATTTGCCAAATACACTCTTTGTTGGATAGCAAATTAACCAAATAATTTATGCATGCCCTTTTCTCAGATCACAAGAAATAAGCCTTTCTTTTATATCAGCTAAAGATTTTTCTTTATTGTAAAACTATATCAACTTGTTAACATTTTGCACGATCAAATCTTACAGATTTTGAGTGGATTAATCTACTTTTACTTTGAATGGTTGAATTTATTCCTTCAGTGCAAATATTGGTGCTAACCAAAATAATATGAAGCTATGTTGTAACCATTTGCAGAAAGAAACAGTTTGTATTTAATTCTTCTGCTATGAGAATCTGTTTTCAGCTGAAGTTGTATAAGAAGAAGGAAACAGATCCTATTTAAAAATCTGTAAAAGGAATTGTTATATCCTAACCTAAAATGCATTGGTATTTATTCTTGTGGTACTGCTATTTTTATTTTGATATTTATTGCATTTGACATTATACCTCTTTTTTTTTTTTTTCCACAGTGTTTAATTCATATTTTATTTAAATATAATTGATGATTCAAAGCGACACATTCTCTTTTCTTTTGTTCAATGATATTTTAATTATCTATTTATAGAAAGTAATGATTTTCTTTCTACAGCTCAGGTGTGTTTGTGTGTGTATATGTGTGTGTGTGTGTGCATATGATCATTATACTTTTAACATTTATTAGTCTAACCTCTCTGAGTACAGTATGGTAATAACATAGATATCTTTCCTAGACACAGGTGCTAATAGTAAACTGCCTTTTGATCTTATTTGCACTCCATATTGTATATCTGGTGGATTATATTCTCCAAAATCAATCATATTTATCATTGCTGTTCCATTGCCATGTAGTAAAAAGAATAGTTAATGGATCCTTCATCACTTTTGATGATAATTATTCCTGTCATTTGATCAGCTATTCATTGTATCATGTAGCTGAGTATTTCATCATGTGTACTTTCTCACTTTCTCTTGTTTCAGTCATTTGACTGTGGCCATGCTGGAGCACCGCCTTTAGTCGAGCAAATTGACCCCAGGACTTATTCTTTGTAAGCCTAGTACTTATTCTATCGGTCTGTTTTTGCCGAACTGCTAAGTTACGCAAACACACCAGCATCGGTTGTCAAGCGATGTTGGGGGGACAAACACAGACACACAAACACACATACATGCATATATACGACGGGCTTCTTTCAGTTTCCATCTACCAAATCCACTCACAAGGCTTTGGTTGGCCCAAGGTTATGGTAGAAGACACTTGCCCAAGGTGCCACGCAGTGAGACTGAACCCAGAACCATGTGGTTCGTAAGCAAGCTACTTACCACACAGTCACTCCTGCGCCTATGTATGTAATCCTCAGGCAGAATCAGTTTGATGTGATGTCTAATAAATCTGGTCCTGCTCAGTTTCATTCACAAGGATTGTGTAACCCAAAATTATGTTAAAAGACACTTTGCCCAAGATGTCATGCAGTGGGATTGAACCAGGACCTCTTGATTGCAACGTGAGCTTCTTAACTACTCAGCTATGCCAGCACTCATTAGCAGTGTGTTTTGTACACATACCTTGTACAGTCTGTTTTTGGACATTGGATGAATCCTTTTGTTGCTTGCAGAAGTAACAACTCTATGAATTTCTTCTACCTCTCTTTTATCCTTTACTTTGAATATCGCCATTAATACTTGTATCACCGAGATTGTTGTTTAAACATTCCATATAGTTAGCTTTCTGGATTGGTTACTACACCTTTACATCTGGAACATCCAAAGTCTCAGGGTTCTATATGTTTACTTGAGATCCATCATCATTATCATCACCATCATCATCATTTAATGTCTGTTGTCCATGCTGGCATGGGTTGGACAGTTTGACCAGGGCTGACAAGCTGGAAGGTTGCACCAGATTCCAGTCTGATTTGGCATGATTTCTATGACTGGATGCCCTTTCTAACACGAATCACCCTGAGAGTGTAATGGGTGCTTTTATGTGCCACCGGCATGGGTGCCATTTGCATGATACCAGTATCTGCCATGACTGTGATTTTACTTGGCTTGATGGGTCTTCTTCTCAAGCACGACATAATGCCAAAGGTCTCAGTTATTTGTCCTCCATGAGGCCCAACACTCGAAAGCAGCTTTTCACATGCCTCTAGCATTGGCCACTTTGCCTCCACGAGGCCCAATGCTTGAAAGGTGCTTTTTTATGTGCTAGTTACGTGACACCTGCAACAGCTGCAACTACAATTTCACTTGGCTTGACAAATCTTCTCAAGACAGCATATCGTCAAAGGTCTTGATCACTAGTCATTTCCTCTGTGAGGCCTAAAGTTCAAAGATCATGCTTCACCACCTCGTCCCATGTCTTCCTGAGTCTACCTCTACCACAGGTTCTCTCCACAGTTAGAGATGGGCACTTCTCACATCTGTCCTCGTCTATAGCTGTCCTTGTCCTGTAATTTTTATGCACCCATACTTCCACTGACTTCTCAGTACTGAACTTCAGTCAATCACCTTTTTACATATTGAACAAGCTCATTGGAATTGGTTCACAGCTATTAATCACTACTTTGGTATTTGTCATGCTGACTGTGATTCTCTTTTTTTTTTCAGACAATTCTTCTAGGTTTACAATCTTTTCTGTAGTTCTTTAACAGATGTGATGTGATGTCAATATATAGAAGTTGTCAATAGCATTCAGCCTAAAACTCTGTAAGTGCTTCAAGCACTACAATGAAACAACGCTGAACACAGAGTACTGGTGTATCCTATATATTCTAAATTCCTTGCTACATTCATTGTCAGTTTTAGCTTTAGGAATAGCACTCACATGCATAACCTCAGCTGGTTTCAAAAGCCATTTATCTATACCTGAGATTCTATCTGTCTGTTGGGTAACAAAATGTTGGATTCCTGTAAGTATGTAAATATGCAAGCACACATGTACATATGTATACAAACATTCAAAGTTATACATTTTATATGTACATGTACCTGACAAATAATACTTGTAGTTTACATATATAAATATGTGTGTGCGTGTGTGTGTGTGTAATATCAGGGAATTCAAACGGTTTTATATGTATATATGTAATGTTAATAATCTTTTCTAACAGTAAAATGATTTTTTTTAAAAAGTATTTATTCATAAAAGATGTGTGATAATGTTTATGTATCCATGAACACATATTTTGATTCTGCTTTTTTAACCCTACATCATCCCTGATTGTGTAAATCTATGATTAAAGGGGATCCAGTTGAGATCATCTCATCTCTTTTCAGGCATAGTGCATCTAAGACTACATCATTCAATATATCTTTCTGTAAATGTATACGTTTTAAGATGGTGGGTGAGATTAAATAAGAATAGGCTGTAGTTTCTAACTGGCTGAAGAGAGAAAATTTCATGGGAAAAAAGGTTCTATGATATATATATGTGTGTGTATATCTATCTATCTATCCATCTATCTATATATGTATATATATATATATATATATTATATATAGAAGGAGCTTCTACAGGACTAGAACTGTTTCATTCAGAGAAATCTTCAGGAATGAAACAGTTCTAGTCCTGTAGAAGCTCCTTCTATATAATAAATTAATTTTACTCTGCTATGTATTGAGTACCTTATTTACTGTGGTTAACCCCGAATCAACCCGGGACCTACATATATATATATATATATATATATATACTCTCGACAGAGTGTAAGTACCTTGAGAGAAAAGTTGGACCTAAGAAGCATCAGATGTAGTGTGCAAAATCATGCACCTTCACAGTGATATGATATACATTTGCATACACACACACACATATATATGTATATATATAATACACACACGCACATATATCTCTGTTTATCAGCCAATAAATTGTATCAACTTTTATCATTAAAAAAATTATAAATTGTAAAGCTTTTTTCAAGTTTTTATAAATATTTTCAACTATATCTTTACATCACTTATTTCATTCTTTGCACATCATCCGCTACATAGTACATATTTTAGGATAAAATGTAAAGGGTTAAGAACCCTTCCATCTATTACACATATGTAACATATGCAATGAAAAGGAAATAAACAATGATATTAAAGAGATAAAATAACAGGGAAATAAAAATATATTTTTCATATGTAAAATAAGGATGCAAACAGTTGTAGCGCAAAATTACATATATCAATTTTCCTTTATTTTCCCTGTACCTCCTGAAGATAGATCTCTTCAAAGTAGACAAACAGCACATGTTCTTACAAAGGTTATGAAATATAGCTTTGTATTAGTTATGCATACATTGAAAATACTAAGTTTCAACATACAGCATTAATAAAAGCTAAGTATACACAAGTGTGTTTGTAGGAAAAATATTATGCATATATTTATGTTTGTACAAGTAAATTGAATAATTAACATGTTGTAAACAGTGCTATTAACATATGTGACCTGATGGAAAGAGATACAATCATTTGATGTTTGAGTTTTGTTCAACTAAAAACGTTCTTTGTTTTGAAGCTAACGAACAGAGAATAGAATTCTGTTTCCGCTTTGTAATGTGTCATCTTTGAAGGAGGAACAAGAACAACTTATTTGTGGTTGTTGGGTGCTGAGTGAAGGAGAGAGAAGTTTTGATGGTGGTTCTGTTCAAAGAAAAGGAATAGTTGTTTTATATTTGTATACTGTGTAGTATTAAGGTGAAACCAAAGAGATAAGAGAGTGAGAGGGCGGGGGTCTTGAGTTTGATTGCATATAACCAAAGTGCCTGCGAAGTGCCTAGGTTCTGATTGGTCCAAATAAATTGCTAAAAATTGTGAAACACTAAAATGTCATATGTTGCATGAGGAATTTATTGCTACAGTTATAATGTAAACACTACAAAGTTGTACAGGACATTATTTTGAACCAATACTGCTTCTGTCATTACACAGCCTTCCAGTTATTTACAACACCAATTATTTGTTAATCACTGTTTTTGTATGTCAGTAGAGGTTAAATTTGTCTAAGTATGTGACTGATAGTAGATATTTGCTACTGATGATGGGCAAAGACAGAAATCATGATTTATTAATTCCACAACTGCTGATGGAGTTTTATTTCTGCTTTTTAGCACTATATGTCTATACAGGAACCTTACAAATACTGCAGTTTTGTGGCTTTCTATAGTATGTCTATGTCAAGTAAGAAATACAGTTTGCTTTTCAAAATAATGCTGTGTAAAACAGAAAAACATATAATGGAATATAATGGATAATAAAAAAGATAAAGATGTAAACAAAAAGAAGTATTTTTCTTTATAAATATTTTGTAAAAAAAAAAAGTAAATGAATAAAAATTATTAAAAATATTAAAACTTGAATTGTCAACATTTTTCAATTACACTCTTCTATTGTATACTCTCAACTGGACCGTGTAGCCTAAATTATTAGAGTCTTTAATTGTAGTCTTATAATTACACTACTTTAGTGTCTTCATTTGTGTTTGAGTGTCCTTCAGGACTGCCAGCCAATATATTCCGGTGTACTTGAGACAGATAGATTGATAAATAGACAGAGAGATAGACGGCTAAAGAACAAAAGCCAAATAAAATGCTTTAAGATATTTATTTTAGGTCCTTATGTTTCTGTATTTAAATTTTGTTGGGATCAAGTTTGTCTTTCATGTTATGGAATGTTGATAAAATAAGATGTGGTCAATTATTGACTATCATCCTTCTCCTCTACAAATTGGCCTTGTGCCTAGTCAAAAGAAATCAATACTGTTTGCTTTTCATGCTCATTTGCTCCTATTTAACATTTACTTGTCAGATTGTCCAAATACATTTTAAAGCTGATTTAACATACAATATGAACTTGAAATTTAATGGTAAATATAAAAGTGATTTTCAAAAGCTGATTTTTTTCATAACAGCTTTTCTGTCACAGAAAAATCTGCTATGAATTTTTAAAATATTTTTAAAATTTTATTACAATTATTACATAAAACTTGAAAAATTTCCAATAATTATTGTTTTTAAATTGAAGAGAAAACATATTAAGAAAGAGTTGAAAATGTGAAGTTTAAGGTCAATATTTTATTGTGTTAATTAGCTAAGACAAACTGATTTTGTGTGTAAAAGTTATGTAGGAACCATTGAATATTGTCTAAGTATTGTAGCCAGTAAAGTTATTTTTGGCACTCTGTCAAGAATCTTGCACTTCCAGTGCATTAGCTGTTCTGGCAGTCAAGATTTTATATGGAGATGTTCTTCAAAAATATTTTGTAACAAGGAAATGCTAAGAGCAGGCACAATTCTCTTACTTAGGGTTCATAATCAATAATATGGGGGGAATCTAACAGTGATCAATAACCTGGGTCTCAAACAGATGCGAGAAATTAAGAAATCTACTTACTTTTATGACAGAAAATTAGCTCTGTTATATGAAAGATATGTTATATAATATACATCTATCAAATAATGCTATTCTATACAGCTGTGAGACATGAACAGTAAATGTATATTTATCTGCTATTACCATATCTGTGCAGCTGGAGTCTAAAAGAGAAAATTGATTTGGATAGGGTAAGAAAGAGAACCAAAGACAGTGACACTTTAGTTTCTTCGTTATTTTTCTTTTCTTTTTTTGTTTTGTTTTAAGAGAACTGTTGTGTATTGTGAGATCTTTGAGAGACTAAACTTGCTAAAGGAGAGATTCTAAAAGCCATGAAATCATAAGCTATTTTTTTTTTATTATAGAAATGTTAGGCATGAAAACTTAAAATAATATAATAAAGTTGTTATGTCTTTGGGATTAACATTGTGACAAATAGTGTAAGAGCCCAAACCTTACTTTGGTAACCAAAATGGATATATCAGGTTAATTTAACCAAATTCTTCAGAAAATGTGTGGTAGAGAAGTTGTTATTAAAAGTGAAACAACCATAAAACTCTATAGAATACAGTGCTAATGATTTTTATTAATTTTATTAATATAATTCTCATCCAACATCAAATAATGTTTTTATGAATGTAATTCTTATTTTCTACCTGCAGTAGTTTTTCTGGACGTAATTCCTATCCAATTCACAAGGATCCAATGAGCACGGGATTATCTCTGATTGTTGAAGCATTATAGGAGCAAAAGTGAAAACTAATCATACCACTGGATAGGTTCTAGGCAATTGCAAGTAATTTCTCCCATGAGAAGTACTACATACTATACAGTAAATAGAAAAATCATTAGCACTAACCATAACATTATCATTGTGGTGTCCATTCTAATATTTTAGTGGACCTGGTCTTCTAGAGCCATGTACCTTGGTCTCAGATACATGCTGTGTCAGTGAAAGGATACAAACTACTGATCTTTTGATTGGTTGTTCAGTACCCCATGGACATGATCATCCATGTTATCACTTTTATAATACATTATATCTTCAAAGGAAAACAGAACTTATAGCCTATTTGCTGTGAAGATACTTCTGCATTGTGAACCTTTCACAGTTTTCACACCATGAAACCCATGAATTTCATGCATTCCTCCAGATAAGATACCAATTCATTCCAAATTTTGCATATAGGAGAATTTGATCTCACTACATCAAGCAAATGAAACACAGTCTCAGTTAAAAATAATGAAATATACCTCTCTATTGTTCCTATCAACAACTAGCTGAACTTGGGCCATTGAAAGTTAAATGTTGGAATAATACTCATTGGACTCCTCTGATTAATAAGTGAGCAGTGATTATCCACTCTGTAATGTACTTGAAAAGTCTTCAATATTATGGCATAAAGTATTGAAGAGTGTGGTTTAATTTTAAATTGCTTAATTCCTTTTTTAATTTTTATCTCTGAATTCAAATAGCAAGTTACCTTCAGTTATATTTGATGACACAGAACTGGTCAGCTGTATCATTGATAACTTATACACATATTTCAACAGATATCAATGTTATTTTACTATTTATTTCACTATATTCTAAGTACAAGTCAAATGTAGTAAAAAGGTTAGGTTGACATTAATGTATCTGGAAATTGTGTTTATAAACTTTCAATCTAATTTTAGGCAAGCTAGCAAAGATGGGAAACCTATTTCTTTACTACCCACAAGGGGCTAAACACAGAGAGGACAAACAAGGACAGATGAACAGATTAAGTCGATTACATTGACACCAGTGTGTAACTGGTACTTAATTTATCGACCCCGAAAGGATGAAAGGTAAAGTCGACCTCGGCGCAATTTGAACTCAGAACGCAGCGGCGGACGAAATTCCCCAAAACATTTTGCCTGACGTGCTAACGTTTCTGCTAGCTCGCTGCCAAAGATGGGAAACCGACTGAGTTCAAATTCAATGCAAACATGTTGCTGTGCATCTCGGCTGAATATTTAATCCTAAGGGCTAGAGGTCACCCATACTTCTAGGATTGTTATCTGCAATATACAGATGTTGTGTCTGAGTTAAGATTTATCTCGTCTGTTCAGTATCTTTTAAGTGGAGTTAAGCACCAACCATATGATGTAAAAACAGAAATCAAGTTATTTACTTTTACAATCTAGCTCTGTAATCCATCTTGAGCATTTTTCTTTAGTTAAATTGTTTGATGTGTCCGATTTAGTTGAGCTTTCTTGCTGGTTAGCTGTCTGGTTATTCTTAACCATTTTAGTATGAAGTAGTTCTTGATGTAAATACAAGCCTGTGGAAGTATTTGAGGGAAGCTTTGATTTTACTGTAAATTTCATGATTAAATCTTTATATTAATTCTTATTAATGTGACTTGGAAATAAAATCATTGTGACTATCCTGGGGATATTAATAATTTTTGCTAAAAGTATCTCTCATAAAACAAATTTATTCAAAATAATTTCATTCTTAGATTATATCTAATAACCTTACGAATTTTAACATTATATTTAATACATTATATATATTAGTGATTTTACTTCCATTTCTTATGTAATATTTTTCTATGCTTGAGTAATATAAAAAGGTTTGCTAGACAGGAGAGACTGGTGCAGTCAATGCCCAATCTAAACATCTGTAGGTCAATGTTTTAGGAGAAAAAAGGGACAAAATCCACAGTGGGTGGATTTTGATATGAATGCCTGCAACATAGCGAATTTTGCCAAGACACTTATGCTAAACTGGTGGCATGATGTCAAAGTTATTGGTCAGTATATTCCCTAAAATTACTGTTATAAACATGTAAAACACCTGTATGATATATAGAGAATTAGAAATTTCTATGGCCCAGTAAATACTAGCTGGAGCAGAGAAAAATACAGTGTGACATTGCCATATTATATGTTAGTTTGACATTGAAAGTAAGTTGGGGAAAAATAGGATTAAAGGTATTTTGTTACATTGAGCAAGCATATCAACTAGGAATCAATGATTGATGATTATTACTATGATGAACTTAGTTTTTTTTTATAGGAATTCATATATTCTTCATATATTCTAACTTGATAATCCTCATAAATCAAAATGTCAATATGAATTACATAAGATCCTCTCCACTTATGTACACCTTGTCACTGTGCAACTAAATTGGGAGAATAATCTATACTTTTAGCATACTATACTTAGTTCTGTGAAAGAAGCAGTCTACTTCTCTTAAAATATATGTGTTAGATATTCCATCAAAGACCACACTTAAAACTGTAATTATTGATATCACTTCTGCTCTTCAAAAGGTAGAATTAACTTTAAATCTCTTCATGAAGTTATTAAATCATGCTAAGGTGTATTGATTTGGTCTGTGATTGTATGGATGACAGATGGATAAGTTAACCTTTTATTGATTTATGTTAGATGCTAGAGCATTGGACAAATGTCTGGCAGTATTTGTTCTGGCTTCTGAGTTCAAATTCTACTGAGGTCAACTTTGCCTTTCACCCTTCCAAAGCTGATGAAATGAAGTACTGGCTAATTACTGGGATGAATTTGATCAACTGACCACCTCTCTCCAAAGTTGAAGTCTTATACCTATTTTAGAAAGAATTATTACTTGGTGGTATTTCTTCTGGTTGTTTGTAGTACAAATCATACTAAGATCAACTTTGTTGTTTTATCTCTCTAAAATAAAGTACTAGTCAAGTACTGGGATTAATAGTATTGACTGATCCCTCCCCTCATAATTGCTGGCTTTGTGTCTATATTAGAAACAATTATTATAGTATCTTCTGCTGTGGTCCCTGGCCAACAGGGCCTTGTGGGTGGATTTGGTGGATGGAAACTGAAAGAAGCCTGCTGGTACTACATGAAAATCATCCTGTCCACTCTGTAAAGTGGTTGGCATTAGGAAGGGCATCCAACTGTAAAAACCATGCCAAAACAGACAGTGGAGCTTGGTGCAGTCCTCTGGCTTTCCAGCTCATGTCAAGCCATCCAATGCATGCCAGCATGGAAAACGGATGTTAAATGATGATGACAATGATGTCACAGTGGAATGGCAAAAACAATAAAACACAATATTTAGTTTTATGATTTAGCTTCACTGCTCTATTTTCTGAGCTCCAGTCTTACTAGAAACAACTTTTATTTTTGTTCTTCTATGGTTAATAAAATGTTGTGAGGTTGATTAAATACGGTGCATCTCTCCTTACAAATGTGAGAATGAATCATTATGGCAATGAAGCTGAAGAAATAGTATATTACCAGACCAAATACCTATTTCTTTACTACCCACAAGGGGTTAAACACGGAGGGGACGAACAAGGACAGACAAACGGATTAAGTCGATCACATCGACCCCAGTGTTTCACTGGTACTTAATTTATCGACCCCGAAAGGATGAAAGGCAAAGTCGACCTCGGCGGAATTTGAACTCAGAAAGTAGCGACAGACGAAATACTGCTAGGCATTCCGCCCGGCGTGCTAACGTTTCTGCCAGCTCACCGCCAAATACCAGACCAAATACCTTGCAATTTTTATTCAGTTTCCTAGTGTCAATAAAATAAGCACTGGTTAAGTGTTGAGTTAGATTAGATTACTCCCCCCTTTCTGACTAAATTTCTGACCCTATGTTATTGTTAGTATTGCAGTTATATGGCAAAAACAGTAAATCACTATGTTAAATATCTTACTGTGGTCTACTGTGACCATATGCCACAGTTGGCAATCAACAACAGTTTGATCTTTATTATTATGTAGCTATTAGGTGCAGGCATGACAGTGTTGTTCAGATGGTCGCTTAGCAATCACATGGTTTGATGCTTCTTATGCTCAATTTTTCTCTCGGGGTGCTTACATTCTGTCATGTATGCACACTGACATTATACATCCAGTAGATCATACTAGCTTCATTTCTTTCAGTCACATGGTTTGAGGGTATTGACTATAAACGAACTGCTGCTGTAGCCTCAGGCTGACCAATGCTTTCTAAGTGGTATTGATTGATTGAAACTGCATGAAGTTCATTTTGTGTGTGTGTGTGCATATATATCATCATTGTCATCATCATTTAACATGTTTTCCATGCTGGCATGGATTGACTGTTTGACATGTGCTGGCCAGCTGAAGAGCAGCCCAGGCTCCATGTCTGTTCTGGCAT
Organism: Octopus sinensis; assembly: GCF_006345805.1. Classification (NCBI taxonomy): domain Eukaryota; kingdom Metazoa; phylum Mollusca; class Cephalopoda; order Octopoda; family Octopodidae; genus Octopus; species Octopus sinensis. The sequence goes on along the minus strand of NC_042997.1, from coordinate 14,790,844 downwards.
AGTTTCTAGGGTTGGATGCTCTTCCTAATGCCAACCACTTTACAGAGTGCACTGGGTGCGTTTATGTAGTACCATCACAGGTATGTTTACATGGCACTAATGTGGGTGCATTTTATGTGGCCCTAGTATGCATGAGTCCACAAGATTGGGGATGCTCAGCTGGAGAGGGATGTAGGGAATATGACTGTATTCAAGGACAACCTTGATTTTACATAGCTATATATATATATATATATATATATATCTTATATAAAATACAAGATAAGAAAATGGAGAAATACATCTAAATCAAATATCAATTACCAGATAATACTCAATCACATACTTTATTAAACCACCACATAAGAGACTGTAGGATTAAATATAAAAAGCAGAACAAATCAGCGTACATAAAGTAATGTACAATATTGTATAATAAATAGAATGTGTGTGTGTGGCTTCTAGGATCTCAGGCATCCTCCATCCGATTGTGCTCAAATTTGATATGTAGATACCGATGGTATCAGGGCGTGTATAAGTCTTGAAAAAATGACAAAAATCGATTCCAGGTGAGAATGCGATCGATAAAGCTGTGGGAAATTGTTTTTCTTTGGAATAGAAAAAAAGTCTATCTTTATTTCTTCTTTTGCTGGTGTCTCAAATTTAGGTTAAATCAGTGTTTCTCAAAGGGGAGGCCTATGGGACGGTCAGACAAGTTGTTTTGAGAAAATTTGGTTTAAATGTTTGACAACTCAGCACCATCCATCGGATGGGGGGGGGGGCGTTTTGCTCATCTATTATATATATACACACACACAGATACACACATGTACACACACACACACACATTTATACACGCGCGCACACACATTTACACACGTGCGCACACACACGCACACAAGTACATGAATGAAAGCAAAGGGCACTTAACACATTTAGTTAAAGCTACATCATCATCATCATCATCGTTTAACATCCATTTTCTATGCTGGCATGGGTTGGATGGTTTGACTAAGGTCTGGAAAGCCAGTGGCTGCACTAGGCTCCAATCTGATCTGGCAATGTCTCTACAGCTGGATGCTCTTCCTAATGCCAACCACTCCAAGAGTGTAGTGGGTGCTTTTTATGTGCCACCATCATAGAAGCCAACCAGGTGGGCCTGGTATTGATCATGTTTCGATAGTGCTTTTTACATGCTACTGGCACGGGAGCCAGTCAGGGCACACTGACATCAGCCATGTTCAGATGGTGCTTTTTATGTACCACTGGCACAGGAGCCAGTCAGGCAGCCCTGGTATCGATCATGTTCGGATAGTGCTTTTTACATGCCACTGGCACAGAAGTCAATCAGGAGTCACTCATCACAGCTACGATTTTGGTTTTATTTAACTCAATAGATCTCAAGCATATCATATCGCCTTTTCTACAGATCAAGCAGGGCCATCATCCTGAAGGGGTTTGTGATTGTCAGCCTTCCTACTTACTAAGACTTTGGTTTTTGCTAGGTTACTCTAAGGCCCTTCAATTCTAGACCTTACTTCCACACCTTAAACTTCGTCTGTAGTTCTTGCAGTGACTCAGCTATTAGAGCAAGGTTATCAGCATAGAGGAGCTCCCAGGGACAGCCTGTCTTGAATTCCTCTGTTATTGCTTGAAGGACTATGATGAATAAGAGGGAGCTGAGGACTGATCCATGGTGAACCCCTACTTCTATCCAGAATTCTTCACTATACTCATTACCAATCTTCACCTTACTGACAGCATCCTTGTACAAAGCTTGTACAGCTCTTACCAACCACTCATCTCTCCCTGGTTTCTGCATTGACCACCAAATAAGAGATCAGGGGAGCCTATCAATGGCTTTCTCCAAGTCAACAAAAGCCAAGTACAGAGGTTTATCTTTGGCTAGATATTTCTCCTGAAGTTGCCTTACCAGAAATATAGTATCAGTGGTGCTTCTGCCTGGCAGAAAACCAAACTGCATCTCATCTAGGCTAACTCTCTCTGTAACTTGACCCCCCCCCCCGCTCTGTAACTTTCATCACCTGATCCAATAATTTTATACCCCTGTAGTTATTTCTATCTAAAACATCACCTTTACCGTTGTAGCAGTTGATTATGGTGCTACTACACCTGTCATTAGGTATGCCTCCTTCATGAACTACCTGATTTACGATGCAGGTGACAAGACCATAACCCGCTCCACCTGATGTTTTAAGCATCTCAGCAGGGATTCCTGATGGGCCAGGTGCTTTCCCTGTTTTCATTGCTTTATCTACGAGGGTACTGTCATTTGGGTAGGTTGTCCCTCAATTGGGTCAACCTTTGACAGACTCTCCTTCTCCAATTCATTCTCCACATTCAGCAGTCTTTCATAATGGCATCAACAAGCCTCTTTCTTTGCAGAATTATTAAATGCAAATGCGCCATCATCCATGTGGACACATATTATTTAAAACAGTACGGTTTGGCTCTATGCAACTTAAAGTTTTGCAAGCTTATGTTAGAGGCATGTGAAATTTTAAGTTACCTGGAGCTGATTCAAACTGCTCTAAATAATGTACGTACGTACGTACACACACACACACACACACATACATCGAAGAAGATAAGAAAGAGAGAAAATAGAAAGCTTCTGACAATGTGGAAAATTTTATAAACCTTTATATTTCAAGTGCAAAGGCCCACCTTCAGAAAAACAGTCTGCACTTGAAATATGAAGGTTTAATAAAATTTTCCACCTTGTCAGAAGCTTTCTATTTTCTCCTTGTTTTTTATCTTTGATGGTACATGCTTCAAGCAAACTATATATATCATGGAAAAGTGTATGTTAAATCAATAGTGCTCATTACAAAATTAAATAAATTACTATAAACATGTCCAGCCCATGTCAGCATGGAAAGTAAACATAAAATGAAAATGCTGATGATCACAGATGTGAACTACAAGGCTTACCTATAAGTATTTAGTTCCATCCCATTGTATTCTAAGTTGAACTCCTGCTGACTGACTTTACCTTCTCATCCTTTCCAAATGAATACTAGTCATACATAGAGAAAGATTATAAAAGCTATGGGTGTATTGTACCTATAGTCATCATTGTCATCATCATCATCATAACATCTACTTTTCCATGCTAGCATGGGTTAGACAAATTTATTGAGACAGATTTTCTATGACCAGATTCCCTTCTTGTTGCCAATCTTCATCTGCTTCCAGGCATGGTAATTTTTCAACATGGCTAGACATGTTTCTATAGAATATTGGAAGTGAATAACACTGCTTGTATGACAGTGACACTCATTTACAACTGCAACATGGTGCCAAGGCAAAGAGGGAGAGAGAGAGAGAGAGAGAGAGAGAGAGAGAGACCAATACACACACACACACACAGACAGAACTACCAAATCCATTCACAACTCTTTCGTTGGCTTGAAGCTAGAGCAGAAAATAGATGTCCCAAGTGCCATGTAGTGCAGCTGAATTTGGAACCAAGTCACTGGGAAGCAAACGTTTTAATTAGACAGTCACACCTGTAAAGTATAAATCATGTTTTTGTAGCAAACAGTGCGGAATGGTAATCTGAAAGAGATATGTAGTGTATTAAATTTGTTAATTTAGTTTAATGATGTAAGCAAGAAAAATAGGTTTGGCACAGTTCTTACAGCTGGATGCCCTTCCTAACACCTACCACCCCAGAGAGTGAGCTGAGTGCTTTTTATGTGGCACCAAGCACAGGCGAGGTCAGTTTTGGCATGGTTTTTACAGCTAGATGCCCTTCCAAGTGCCAACCACTTTACTGTGTGGATTGGATGCTTTTTAAGTGGCACCTGCACTGGTAGGGTCACCAAGTAACTTTGCAAGACAAAGAGTCTTTGAGAGGGGAGGAGACATTGGAGGAGATGATCTTGTGTCAGATGGTTAGACACAAAGGTTAGAGTGTGACAGAGAGACAGAAACAGATGTCTTGCTGTAGAGGAGGTACATGGTTACCTGGCCAGAGAGAGAGGGAGAGCATGTTTAATAATATGTTTCCTATTTCTTTACTGCCCACAAGGGAAGAATAATAATATGTTTCCATGAGCTATAGGCATTCATAAAACTGGAGAGTATGACTCATTAATAGGAGTGTTAGTCTGTTATCATTAAGTTCCTGGTGATCTGGGTAGCTGCTACTGCTGTTTTTTTTTTCAAATAAAGATGCTTATAATGTCAAGAGATGTTTGACACTAATTAGTATTTCTTTTTAAAATTTTCCTGTTTGATGAATAAGCAGGTTAATTTGATTTAAGGTTCAATAAATTAAACAGAAAACAACAGTATATGATTGGCATTAAATAAACTATCCAGTCTTGTTCAATCATGTCACTAGACCAGATAGAGTCATTAATTAATGTCTATAATTAATTCATTATCTGATCAGCTTTTATGCTTTAACATATTCAATGTTTTTGTTTTCGTTGGCTGAAAGGTTATGCCAAGAAAGAAATAATGTTATGTATAATACCCTCTATGTTACTGACTTAGATGTCTCCATTATCTGTAGACACAAAATAGTCTTACCTTATTATCCCCAATATTTCATCTAGAACATGTATGGTCTAGACAAGACCAACAATTAATTGACATTGCTCCAAAACTTTGGTCTAGTGCACTATGTATAATTATGATGTACATTGTTAGTGAAAATTTGTATGAGGCTTTTAAAGCCATAGCGGTAACAACAACAACAAAGGCAATGGAAACATTGCACCTAGTGACTATTTCCAACCTTTTACAGTCATTGAGATTACGGTCACTAGGAAGTTTTCTTTCTTTTGTTACAGAGCCATATATTTTAGCTTTATGTTTTCATCTAATGGAAAAATAATATTCTTGAGTGACTCACACACACACATACACACACATGTATGTATGTAAAAATAAGTCAAGACATTTCTGCTTTTCTATTTATGTATTTGGAACTTGTTTTATTGAAACCAACTCTTTCCATTTGCCCTGCTCGTTTCATTCAGAAAGATAAGAAACAATCTTAGTACCCATCCCTGTTAATCTGTGACTTTAAGTGCAGACTTGGCTTTGGCAATTGGTGCAGCATAGTTTGGCAGGGATGTCATTGTAGAATATACATGCAGAAAGTTTAGATGGGCTGGACATGTCGCCCAGCTCACCGATAATCGGTGGACCCATGCAGTTGTCGAGTGGCACCCGTGCGAGTGGAAACGATCACTTGGAGGGCTTCCACGAAGGTGGGGAACGATTTTAGGAGGGCAATTGGGATCATGTGGATGAGGAAGGTGCGATCCAGAGAGGAGTGGACAGCGTGCTGTGACCAGCGGTGTCAAATGGATGCCCGACGGACTGGTCGGTCAAGGTGATCAAGGTGATTATCTTTAGTCATTTCCTCTGAATCTGTACATTCTGTTTTTACCCTTTCATTACTGTATTTATTTTGAGATGCTCTGTTTTTATTTCAATTAATTTTAAATATAACTAAAAATTTAGTAAAATAACTTATTGTTAAGCTAGTGTTAGGAACATAAATTGTGACAAAGGTTTGATGGAAGATTTTCATTCAAAACTAATGAAAACAAGACATTTGTGCTACTGAGCCAGAGGTGGTTTCAGCTGGGTTGGTATCAAAAGGGTTAAAGTGGGTCTGTATAATATATCTTTTACTGACTTTGAAACATTTGTGTACCTTACAGTGTTTCAGTTAACCAGTTTGCATTCTAGGTTCAATTCCTGTTTACTTTGGAGGTGTTACAGTGATATTACTGTAGAAATATATTTTATTTAGTCATTTTAAACTTATAGGTACAGGCTTGCTTTGTAACTATGTGGTTTCAGGATCAGTTCCATTATCATCATCATTGTTCGACCGTGGTCGAGACAATGGAATTTACCATGCTATGCCAGACTTCATGGTTCATCATGGCATTACGGAGGTCCTGTTGCTGGATGCCTGTATCCCTGGAGATTACGTGGCAGCTTGGACAAATGTCTTCTTTTTTAATCCCCTCAGGTTGACCAATGCTTTGCTAATGAAATTGGTAGATGGAGACTGTGTGGAAACTTGTTGTATATATGATGTATATATATCTATATATATATATATATATATATCTGCATGTGTGTGTGCATGTGTCTCCCTCACCGTTTAACAACTGGTGTTGGTTTGTTTATATTCTCATAACTGAGCAGTTTGGCAAAAGTGACTGATAGAATAAGTACCAGACTTAGAAAAATAAATACTGGGGTTGATTTGTTCGACTTAACCTTTCAAGACAGTGCTGAAGCCTGGCCACAGTTCAATGACTGAAAGAAGCAAAAGATAAGAGAAAGAGTTAATAAAAAGTTGGCCTTATGACTAGGTAAAAGAAATCAAATATAATAACCTTTTTTAATTTCAGTAATCATTTTATATAATGGCTAAACAAAAGAAATTCTTATCAAACTGTTATGTTACTCATTATAATTTGAGATCTTTATTATTAATTTGAGGAAACCTCTGCACTGTACTTGAACATTTGAAGTGAAGGTTTTTTGTTTAGTGAACTAATAATGACTGTAGCCACTTGAGGTCCTGCTGCTTTATGCTGTATCCCATAATGTTAAGAGTTTTACTACACAATGACATAGGTCATTCCTTCTTGTACTGTATTTCTTGTAATTGTATTTTTATTTTGTATTTGTTTTTAATTGTATTGTTTTTGTCACATTTTTTTTTCCTTGTTTTTACCCCTCCGCAAAGGAATTTTATTTAATTCTTTCGCAGGAAGGACTAATTCGACGAGACATGTTCTGTCCTCACCTTCAAAACACGCTGGAGTTGAACTAGGGATGGCTGATGAAGGGGATTTTTCCTTGTGTAGTTGTCTTGTACTCTGTTTTTTCGTTGTTAAAGGAGTGGTCTGTTCCATGCTGTTTTTACGTTTTCGTTTTTCGTTGAGTTCTACGTCTATTTGTGGTGTCCTGTACACACGTATATATATTTATATATGCATGTATATATACATGTAGATGTAGGTACGTACATATATGTTTGTATGTATGCATATATTTTATTTATTACACTATTGTATGACTGAGCGCCTTCGCGTCGATTTGATTCGATTCATTTGGTTTGGTTTGGTTTCTTCTTCTTCTCTAAGCTGGTTTATATATATATATATATATATATATGTGTGTGTGTGTGTGTTATGAACAAATGTAAGTTATAATAACTAAAGGCTTGTCTTTGTTATCTTTTCCATTTCTCACTTCCTTTACAACTTTCTCTTACACATTTTAACCCTTTCATTACTGTATTTATTTTGAAATGCTGTTTCTTTCAATTACTTTAAACATAACAAAGAATGTAGTAAAATAACTTAGTTATCATTCAGCTAGTGTTAGGAACATATATTGTGCTTAAGGTTTGGTGGAAAATTTTAATTCCAAACTTATGAAAACAAGACATTTGTACTCAGAGCCAGAGCCGGTTTCAGCTGGGTTGGTAATGAAAGGATTAATATAAGTGTTAACATCTTTGGTACTTTCCCCTTATACTTTCTTCTTAACTTAGAAACTTTAGAGTGAAGATTTAAAAGAAATCCTGATTTCACTTTTATACATGAATTTAAACACTTTAATTTGATATTGGCATATAAGTTTTTACAGGTTTTAATAATTGGCTTACAAACATGCTGAAATACCATTATCAGGGTTTTTTTTTAGTTGGTCATATTGACCTTAGTACTTGCTCCAGTCTGGTACTTATTATATTTTGGAGGTGCATGGTTTAGTGGTTAGGGTGTTGCACTCATGATTGTATGACTGTGATTTCAGTTGCTGGACTGGATGATGCTTTGTGTTCTTGAGCAAAACTCTTCATTTCATGTTGCTCCAGTCCACTCGGCTGGCAAAAATTGGTAATTCTGCAATGAACTTTTGTCCTGTGAGTATATACACCACAGAATCTGGAAAACTGTCCTTATGAGCCTATGGCTTGAGAAGAACTTTCGATCTTTTTTTTTTTACTTATTACCTCCACCTTAGTGAAGGTGAAGGTATTGATTTCAGTTGTGCTTGTCTGTTTGTTTGTCCATGGACAAGATATCTCAAGAACCGCTGGATGGATTCAGATGAAACTTTCAGGGATATTTGGCCTCATGACTGGCACAAACTGATTAGATTTTGAGACTGGTCTGGTACTGGACAAGGATTCAGAGTTATTTTTCCGGTTTTTTTTTACTTAATTTTTGAGAGTGGTTGGGTTCATTTTTAGCATTCTCATTTGTGAGAGCAGTTGAGTTTATTTCAGATATTCTCATTTTAAAAATCATCTCTGGCTAATCGTTGAGAGGACGTTGGTGTTGCCTTGGCGGAGGTTTGTGCTCTCTGAGTGCTCATTATATTTGGTTTCTATCAAATGGGTAGGTTACCTTTTGGCATAAAGGGAAGCACCTCAGCACACTATTTTACATAGGTGTATATATATACATACACACAGAAACACATTCTGATATACACACACATACACATATATAAATATACTGTTCCACTCTAGGCACAAAGCCCGACATTTTTGGGGAAGGGGGCCAGTCGATTAGATCAACCGCCGTATACAACTGGTACTTAATTTATTGACCCAGAAAGGATGAGAGGCAAAGTTGACCTTGGTGGAATTTGAACTCAGAACGTAAGACAGATGAAATACAGCTAACGTTTCTTCCAGCTCGCCGCCTTACGTATATAAATATGTACAAACACAGGTATGTACATGATATGCTTCTGCATAATTTCTATCAAATTTTACTCTCAAGGCGTTAGTTATCCTGAGCCACAGCAGAAGATGCTTGCCCGAGGTGCTATGCAGTGGGCTCAGATTTGGAATCATCCAGTTGTAAAGAATACTTCTTAAGTATGTGGCTGTACCTATAAATTCTCTACATTCAACCCTCCATGTTAAACACTTTTTTATGCACATTTTTCTTCTGTCATTACTTTATGAGTTAATTGTGACTTTAGCCTTGTAGCTCAGTATAATGATAAACTGTATTTTATTTACATTACTCTTTACTCTTTTACTTGTTTCAGTCATTTGACTGCGGCCATGCTAGAGCACCGCCTTTAGTCGAGCAAATCGACCCCGGGACTTATTCTATCGGTCTCTTTTGCCGAACCGCTAAGTGATGGGGACGTAAACACACCAGCATCGGTTGTCAAGCAATGCTAGGGGGACAAACACAGACACACAAACATATACACACACACTTATATATATATATACATATATACGACAGGCTTCTTTCAGTTTCCGTCTACCAAATCCACTCACAAAGCATTGGTCGGCCCGGGGCTATAGCAGAAGACACTTGCCCAAGATGCCACGCAGTGGGACTGAACCCGGAACCATGTGGTTGGTTAGCAAGCTACTTACCACACAGCCACTCCTGACGGATATTTGTCCTCATATTGTTTGTTGTTAACACAATGTTTCGGCTGATATACCCTCCAGCCTTCCTCATCTCTTAAATATAGAACTGTATTTTATTTGTCTTCATTTTATTCTATACCAATATTTGATTGATCTTTTAAGCCAGTAACAACAATCATTGTTTCTGTGTCCATTTTTACCATGCTGGTATGGGTTAGAAGAAACTTTATTGAGGCAGATTTTCTTTGGTTAGATACTCTTCTCCTTGCCAGTTTTTACTAGTGAAATGAAAAGTTCATTTCACTAGTAAAAAGCATCATTCCGCAGTGTCACCTACTGGAACTGAACCAAAAATAATGTGGTTGTGAATTAAGCTTCATAGCCAAACAACCATATCTACAAGAAGGGATAATCAGAAGGAAAATGTAGTGTAAAGTAAAGGAGTTTTTCCTTTCACATGGAGATGAAAATTTGTGAAATTACTTATCTTCCCAACACTCAATGTTTACATTCCAGTGAAGTATTACTCTAATATACTGGACAGTCCCATATTCATTAGTTACTAAGATCTTTGGCTTTAACTAAAATAAATGGAAGTTTTTATTGGAAAATCACCATCTCTCCCTAAATCTTAATAAAGGGGCCAAGAAAGAAGTGTTCACATTGTAGGCCCTTTAATCCTTTCACTACCTCTCTGTAGATTTGCAATGGTGGAAGGAATTAGAAAACTTTCTCTTAAAACTATCTTGTGCATCCCGTCTATCCCAATATAATTAAATAGACTAAAAGTCTTATTAGGTTCTCCATGAGCTTCATATTAAAGAGACTGGATAGACTTTCAGTTTTAAATTTGGATTTCTTTGGAATTCTTTTTGTGAGTTTATTTGACAACATTCATTAAAAAGCAAAAATGATTTATTAAAAACCCCGACAGTTACATCAATTACAGAAAAGCTTTTCATTCTTTGATTTCCTATCTTATTATAGAAAACGAGCTTCTCTTTTCTGGATAAATAGTGATTTATATATACAAAAATGAGACGTACACTTGACTTTATTTCTGTTAACATTTTGGTAATTAAAAATTGAGCAAAGCCTTTTTAACTCTGTGTGTGTGTGTGTGTTCATCACTAACATCAGGATGCCAGATTTTCCTGGCTGCGATTGGTTAAAAAGGTTATCATGGATTTAGTCACACTCTTCAACAAATACACATAAATGCTTGAATTTAAAATCATGAAATAATAAGAAAAAAAAACACTCAATCCATATTGTAGAGTTTATTATTTTTTTTTAAGTTGCAACCAAGAAGGTGATACATGAAACTCAGGATAGTGCCTAAGGAAGGTGACATCATCAAATGTATAAATATATATATAATGTTAATTAAATAACAAAAGAATTAGAGTTACATAATTACATTTATTAGCTTACAGGTGTTTCAGCTATAGGAACATGGCACCTCTTAACAAGTGTCAGTCTTTATTCCCATAGCTTTGTCAGAGCTTGTATGTATGTATGTATGTTGTGTGAGTGTATATGTATGTATGTGTATATAATATATATAAGTATATGTATTTATGTGTGTATTGTATATATGTATATATACGTTAAACAATGATGATCATTATATATACATACATACATATATATATACATTATATATATATATATATACACATTATATGTATATGTATATATATACATTATATATATATACACACATATATATATGTATATATATATACATTATATATATATATATAATATATATATATATACACACACACATATATATGTTTATATATATATATATATCATCATCATCATCGATAATGGTGTGTCTATATG